>NW_027650845.1:7500-20000 GCF_965287045.1 Carcharhinus amblyrhynchos
CCCTAACCTGTACATCATTGGACACTAAGGGGCAATTTAGCATAGCCAATCCACCCTAACCTGCACATCTTTGGACCCTGAGGGGCAATTTAGCACGGCCAATCCACCCTAACCTGCACATCTTTGGACCCTGAGGGGCAATTTAGCACGGCCAATCCCCCTAACCTGTACATCTTTGGACACTAAGGGGCAATTTAGCACGGCCAATCCACCCTAACCTACACATCTTTAGGACTGTGTTAGGAAACCCATGCAGACATGGGGAGAACATGCAGACTCCACACAGACAGTGACCCTGAGCCGGGAATCGAACCCGGGTCCCTGGGGCTGTGAGGCAGCAGTGCTAACCCACTGTGCCCCCCATCAGCTTGCATATTCTCCCCATATCTGCGTGGGTTTGCACCCACAGACCAAAGATGTGTGGATTAGGTGGATTAGCCATGCTAAATTGTCCCTTAGTGTCCAAAGATATGTAGGTTAGGGTGGATTGGCCGCGCTAAATTGCCCCTTAGGGGGCTGGAGGGGGTTATAGAGATAGGGAGGGGGTGTAGGGAGGCTGGAGGGGGTTACAGAGATAGGGAGGGGGTGTAGGGGGCTGGAGGAGGTTACAGAGATAGGGAGGGGGTGTAGGGGGCTGGAGGAGGTTACAGAGATAGGGAGGGGGGTGTAGGGGGCTGGAGGAGGTTACAGAGATAGGGAGGGGGTGTAGGGGGCTGGAGGAGGTTACAGAGATAGGGAGGGGGTGTAGGGGACTGGAGGAGGTTACAGAGATAGGGAGGGGGTGTAGGGGTTGGAGGAGGTTACAGAGATAGGGAGGGGGTGTAGGGGCTGGAGGGGGTTACAGAGATAGGGAGGGGGTGTAGGGGGCTGGAGGAGGTTACAGAGATAGGGAGGGGGTGTAGGGGGCTGGAGGAGGTTACAGAGATAGGGAGGGGGTGTAGGGGACTGGAGGAGGTTACAGAGATAGGGAGAGGGTGTAGGGGTTGGAGGAGGTTACAGAGATAGGGAGGGGGTGTAGGGGCTGGAGGGGGTTACAGAGATTGGGAGGGGGTGTAGGGGCTGGAGGGGGTTACAGAGATAGGGAGGGGGGTGTAGGGGGCTGGAGGGGGTTACAGAGATAGGGAGGGGGTGTAGGGGGCTGGAGGGGGTTACAGAGATAGGGAGGGGGTGTAGGGGGCTGGAGGGGGTTACAGAGATAGGGAGGGGGTGTAGGGGCTGGAGGGGGTTACAGAGATAGGGAGGGGGTGTAGGGGGCTGGAGGGGGTTACAGAGATAGGGAGGGGGTGTAGGGGCTGGAGGGGGTTACAGAGATAGGGAAGGGGGTGTAGGGGGCTGGAGGGGGTTACAGAGATAGGGAGGGGGTGTAGGGGGCTGGATGGGGTTACAGAGATAGGGAGGGGGTGTAGGGGCTGGAGGGGGTTACAGAGATTGGGAGGGGGTGTAGGGGGCTGGATGGGGTTACAGAGATAGGGAGGGGGGTTTTGGGGTTGGAGGAGGTTACAGAGATAGGGAGGGGGTGTAGGGGGCTGGAGGAGGTTACAGAGATAGGGAGGGGGTGTAGGGGGCTGGAGGAGGTTACAGAGATAGGGAGGGGGGGTGTAGGGGGCTGGAGAGGGTTACAGAGATAGGGAGGGGGGTGTAGGGGGCTGGAGGAGGTTACAGAGATAGGGAGGGGGTGTAGGGGCTGGAGGAGGTTACAGAGATAGGGAGGGGGGGTGTAGGGGGCTGGAGAGGGTTACAGAGATAGGGAGGGGGTGTAGGGGGCTGGAGGGGGTTACAGAGATAGGGAGGGGGTGTAGGGGGCTGGAGGAGGTTACAGAGATAGGGAGGGGGTGTAGGGGGCTGGAGGAGGTTACAGAGAGAACTTTTCTGGGCTTGTTGTGAACCACTCTGGAACTATCTGGGCAAAACCTTTATGAAGCGACCTTATCTCTCGATGTCTACAACTCTGTCTGAAAAATGTCTATTCTCCAACTCGGGACAATCGATTCTCCGCTTCCGAGAGCAGGTCAAGACAGCACACACACAGGCATCATGTGCAGACAGGGAGCTTTGTATACACAGGGGCTGCTATTCTCTATAATATACACAGGGACTGCTATTCTCTATAATATACACAGGGACTGCTATTCTCTATAATATACACAGGGGCTGCTATTCTCTATAATATACACAGGGACTGCTATTCTCTATAATATACACAGGGACTGCTATTCTCTATAATATACACAGGGACTGCTATTCTCTATAATATACACAGGGGCTACTATTCTCTATAATATACACAGGGACTGCTATTCTCTATAATATACACAGGGGCTGCTATTCTCTATAATATACACAGGGGCTGCTATTCTCTATAATATACACAGGGGCTGCTATTCTCTATAATATACACAGGGGCTGCTATTCTCTATAATATACACAGGGGCTGCTATTCTCTATAATATACACAGGGACTGCTATTCTCTATAATATACACAGGGACTGCTATTCTCTATAATATACGAAGGGACTGCTATTCTCTATAATATACACAGGGACTGCTATTCTCTATAATATACACAGGGACTGCTATTCTCTATAGTATACACAGGGACTGCTATTCTCTATAATATACACAGGGACTGTTATTCTCTATAATATACACAGGGACTGCTATTCTCTATAATATACACAGGGACTGCTATTCTCTATAATATACACAGGGACTGCTATTCTCTATAATATACACAGGGGCTGCTATTCTCTATAATATACACAGGGACTGCTATTCTCTATAATATACACAGGGACTGCTATTCTCTATAATATACACAGGGACTGCTATTCTCTATAATATACACAGGGACTGCTATTCTCTATAATATACACAGGGACTGCTATTCTCTATAATATACACAGGGGCTGCTATTCTCTATAATATACACAGGGGCTGCTATTCTCTATAATATACACAGGGGCTGCTATTCTCTATAATATACACAGTGACTGCTATTCTCTATAATATACACAAGGACTGCTATTCTCTATAATATACACAGGGGCTGCTATTCTCTATAATATACACAGGGACTGCTATTCTCTATAATATACACAGGGACTGCTATTCTCTATAATATACACAGGGACTGCTATTCTCTATAATATACACAGGGGCTACTATTCTCTATAATATACACAGGGACTGCTATTCTCTATAATACAGTAAAAAGTCTGACAACACCAGGTTTTAATCCAACCGATTTATTTGATAGTAAACGCACAAGCTTTCGTCAGGCGAATGGCGAATGGAGAACTCTCCATTATCCTGACGAAGGGACTAACCCCGAAAGCTTGTGCGTTTACTATCAAATAAATCGGCTGGATTAAAACCTGGTGTCGTCAGACTTTTTTTACTGTGTTTACGCCAGTCCAACGCCGGCGTACCCACATCATGACTCTACAATATACACAGGGGAGCCCTCAGCACCGACCCTCACACAGTGCGGCGCTCCCTCAGCCCACCTGCAGTCTGTTGTCTGCCTCTCTGTATCTGCGGTGCCCCGTTTAAAAGGGGATGGCTGTTCTGTCAAAAGGGCTTTGTACCTGTGGGGAGTTTGTAAGAACATAAGAAATAGGAGCAGGAGTTGGCCATCTAGCCCCTCGAGCCTGCCCCGCCATTCAATAAGATCATGGCTGATCTGAAGTGGATCAGTTCCACTTTCCCGCTTTCTCCCCTTAATCCCCCTGTCTATCAGAAACCTATCTACCCGTGACTTAAATGTATTTAGCGAGGCAGCCTCCACCACTTCAACGGGCAGAGAATTCCAGAGATTCACCACCCTTTGAGTGAAGAAGTTCCTCCTCAACTCTGATCTAAGAGTTCCCTCTCCTCTGCCTAGCAACTGCTGTCTCTGAGCAGTGCTGAGGGCGAACATTTTCATAGATGCCTTACAACGCTTCTGGTGTTGCTAAACTGTGCCAACTCTCCGAACTGTCAACAGGATCGGGTCCTGCAGGTTAATTAGGCTCTTGCCTGGGCGCTAGGCCCAAGACACGAAAGGCAACAGCGTCTCAAAACTTCCAGAGCTTCTCCCGACTCTGCCAAAGTCTCAGAGACACCCTCTCCAGGTTAGATACACAGTAAAGCCCCCTCTACACTGTCCCCCATCAAACACTCCCAGGACAGGGACAGCACGGGGTTAGATACAGAGTAAAGCTCCCTCTACACTGTCCCCCCCATCAAACACTCCCAGGACAGGTACAGCATGGGGTTAGATACAGAGTAAAGCTCCCTCTACACTGTCCCCCCCATCAAACACTCCCAGGACAGGTACAGCACGGGGTTAGATACAGAGTAAAGCTCCCTCTACACTGTCCCCCCCATCAAACACTCCCAGGACAGGTACAGCACGGGGTTAGATACAGAGTAAAGCTCCCTCTACACTGTCCCCCCATCAAACACTCCCAGGACAGGTACAGCACGGGGTTAGATACAGAGTAAAGCTCCCTCTACACTGTCCCCCCGTCAAACACTCTCAGGACAGGTACAGCACGGGGTTAGATACAGAGTAAAGCTCCCTCTACACTGTCCCCCCCATCAAACACTCCCAGGACAGGTACAGCACGGGGTTAGATACAGAGTAAATCTCCCTCTACACTGTCCCCACCATCAAACACTCCCAGGACAGGTACAGCACAGGGTTAGATACAGAGTAAAGCTCCCTCTACACTGTCCCCCATCAAACACTCCCAGGACAGGTACAGCACGGGGTTAGATACAGAGTAAAGCTCCCTCTACACTGTCCCCCCATCAAACACTCCCAGGACAGGGACAGCACGGGGTTAGATACAGAGTAAAGCTCCCTCTACACTGTCCCCCATCAAACACTCCCAGGACAGGTACAGCACGGGGTTAGATACAGAGTAAAGCTCCCTCTACATTGTCCCCCCATCAAACACTCCCAGGACAGGTACAGCACGGGGTTAGATACAGAGTAAAGCTCCCTCTACACTGTCCCCACATCAAACACTCCCAGGACAGGTACAGCACGGGGTTAGATACAGAGTAAAGCTCCCTCTACACTGTCCCCCATCAAACACTCCCAGGACAGGTACAGCACAGGGTTAGATACAGAGTAAAGCTCCCTCTACACTGTCCCCCCATCAAACACTCCCAGGACAGGTACAGCACGGGGTTAGATACAGGGTAAAGCTCCCTCTACACTGTCCCCACCATCAAACACTCCCAGGACAGGTACAGCACGGGGTTAGATACAGAGTAAAGCTCCCTCTACACTGTCCCCCCATCCCAGGACAGGCACGAGTGGGGATTACGTTGGAACCTGCGTAGATGATGTATTGGCTCGGACTGAGGGAGTTGCAAGCTAATTTGTTCGCAAGTTCCCTCTCGCACTGCACTGTCAGCCAAATGCCTCCTGCACTCTTGGTGTCTTTGCCAAGCATCTGATGCTGCCTTTAATTAAAGTCCCATCACTCTCCAGAAGAGTCTGAACAGTAAGAGTTCGAGGATGCCAAGTAGGACACAGACAAATTCTGTGCCAATCTGGACAAGCCAGCCTTGTGTAGAGGTTTCAGTTCAATAGACACTGAGAGCAGAACCATTGTCAACCTCTAATCCCCCCCCACACCCGTCAACTGCGCTCGTCCCCCTCTCCTCACAGCCCCGAGTTCACACCTCCATCTCACCCACCCCATCACAGCCACTGACCCAAGCTCAGCACAACTGTTCCCATTCGGCACTGCACTGTGGGAGGGTCAGTGCTGAGGGAGCGCTGCACTGTGGGGAGGGTCGGTGCTGAGGGAGCGCCGCACTGTGGGAGGGTCGGTGCTGAGGGAGCGCCGCACTGTGGGGAGGGTCGGTGCTGAGGGAGCGCCGCACTGTGGGGGGGGTCGGTGCTGAGGGAGCGCCGCACTGTGGGGAGGGTCGGTGCTGAGGGAGCGCCGCACTGTGGGGAGGGTCGGTGCTGAGGGAGCGCCGCACTGTGGGGAGGGTCGGTGCTGAGGGAGCGCCGCACTGTGGGAGGGTCGGTGCCGAGGGAGCCCCGCACTGTGGGGAGGGTCGGTGCTGAGGGAGCGCCGCACTGTGGGGAGGGTCGGTGCTGAGGGAGCGCCGCACTGTGGGAGGGTCGGTGCTGAGGGAGCGCCGCACTGTGGGAGGGTCGGTGCTGAGGGAGCGCCGCACTGTGGGACGGTCGGTGCTGAGGGAGCACCACACTGTGGGGAGGGTCGGTGCTGAGGGAGCGCCGCACTGTTATTCTATATATAAACCACCCTCCCCCGAACCCCTCGATTAGATTCCAGTCTGTAACTCACTCCCGGGTATCTGTTATTCTATATATAAACCACCCCGAACCCCTCGATTAGATTCCAGTCTGTAACTCACTCCCGGGTATCTGTTATTCTATATATAAACCCCCTCCGAACCCCTCGATTAGATTCCAGTCTGTAACTCACTCCCGGGTATCTGTTATTCTATATATAAACCACCCCGAACCCCTCGATTAGATTCCAGTCTGTAACTCACTCCCGGGTATCTGTTATTCTGTATATAAACCCCCCCGAACCCCTCGATTAGATTCCAGTCTGTAACTCACTCCCGGGTATCTGTTATTCTGTATATAAACCCCCCCGAACCCCTCGATTAGATTCCAGTCTGTAACTCACTGCCGGGTATCTGTTATTCTATATATAAACCACCCCGAACCCCTCGATTAGATTCCAGTCTGTAACTCACTCCCGGGTATCTGTTATTCTGTATATAAACCCCCCCGAACCCCTCGATTAGATTCCAGTCTGTAACTCACTGCCGGGTATCTGTTATTCTATATATAAACCACCCCGAACCCCTCGATTAGATTCCAGTCTGTAACTCACTCCCGGGTATCTGTTATTCTATATATAAACCACCCCGAACCTCTCGATTAGATTCCAGTCTGTAACTCACTCCCGGGTATCTGTTATTCTATATATAAACCACCCCGAACCTCTCGATTAGATTCCAGTCTGTAACTCACTGCCGGGTATCTGTTATTCTATATATAAACCACCCCGAACCCCTCGATTAGATTCCAGTCTGTAACTCACTCCCGGGTATCTGTTATTCTATATATAAACCACCCCGAACCTCTCGATTAGATTCCAGTCTGTAACTCACTCCCGGGTATCTGTTATTCTATATATAAACCACCCCGAACCCCTCGATTAGATTCCAGTCTGTAACTCACTCCCGGGTATCTGTTATTCTGTATATAAACCCCCCCGAACCCCTCGATTAGATTCCAGTCTGTAACTCACTCCCGGGTATCTGTTATTCTGTATATAAACCACCCCGAACCCCTCGATTAGATTCCAGTCTGTAACTCACTCCCGGGTATCTGTTATTCTATATATAAACCACCCCGAACCTCTCGATTAGATTCCAGTCTGTAACTCACTCCCGGGTATCTGTTATTCTATATATAAACCACCCCGAACCTCTCGATTAGATTCCAGTCTGTAACTCACTGCCGGGTATCTGTTATTCTATATATAAACCACCCCGAACCCCTCGATTAGATTCCAGTCTGTAACTCACTCCCGGGTATCTGTTATTCTATATATAAACCACCCCGAACCTCTCGATTAGATTCCAGTCTGTAACTCACTCCCGGGTATCTGTTATTCTATATATAAACCCCCCCGAACCCCTCGATTAGATTCCAGTCTGGAGAGTATCTTTGCCTGTGAATCTGCTCCATTAATGGGGGTTATTTTATGGTGCGTATCACTGTACAGGAACACAGGACTCAGAGTCACGATACAAACCAGATAATAATGCTTTCCAGTTCTCCGGAGAGTAGTCCTGTTTTTACATCCCTCGCCTCCTTTTGCCAGACTTGCAAACGGACACACACCCTATCGCTTAAAAAGGCTGCGTATATTCTGAATCTGTGCCATTCGCTCAGAGTCCAGTGATATTTCTTCAGGAGCAGAAAGAGGACATGCCCACAGTCTGTGGCACACTCTGACCCCCAGGGCAGGACAAAATTCTCCATTTCCCTGGTTAAGACCCCCAATAATGTACCCCAGTGTTATACAGTAACAGACCCGTCCCCCTGTACCCCAGTGTTATACAGCTACAGACCCGTCCCCCTGTACCCCAGTGTTATACAGAGACAGACCCGTCCCCCTGTACCCCAGTGTTATACAGAGACAGACCCGTCCCCCTGTACCCCAGTGTTATACAGAGACAGACCCGTCCCCACCAGTACTGTACCCCAGTGTTATACAGACAGACCCGTCCCCACCAGTACTGTACCCCAGTGTTATACAGAGACAGACCCGTCCCCACCAGTACTGTACCCCAGTGTTATACAGTGAGAGATCCGTCCCCACCAGTACTGTACCCCAGTGTTATACAGACAGACCCGTCCCCACCAGTACTGTACCCCAGTGTTATACAGAGACAGACCCATCCCCACCAGTATTGTACCCCAGTGTTATACAGCGACAGACACGTCCCCCTGTACCCCAGTGTTATACAGAGACAGACCCATCCCCACCAGTACTGTACCCCAGTGTTATACAGCGACAGACCCGTCCCCCTGTACCCCAGTGTTATACAGCAACAGACCCGTCCCCACCAGTACTGTACCCCAGTGTTACACAGAGACAGACCCGTCCCCACCAGTACTGTACCCCAGTGTTATACAGCGACAGACCCGTCCCCACCAGTACTGTACCCCAGTGTTACACAGAGACAGACCCGTCCCCACCAGTACTGTACCCCAGTGTTATACAGAGACAGACCCGTCCCCACCAGTACTGTACCCCAGTGTTATACAGAGACAGACCTGTCCCCACCAGTACTGTACCCCAGTGTTATACAGCGACAGACACGTCCCCCTGTACCCCAGTGTTATACAGTGACAGACCCGTCCCCACCAGTACTGTAACCCAGTGTTATACAGCGACAGACCCGTCCCCCTGTACCCCAGTGTTATACAGTGACAGACCCGTCCCCCTGTACCCCAGTGTTATACAGAGACAGACCCGTCCCCACCAGTACTGTACCCCAGTGTTATACAGCGACAGACCCGTCCCCACCAGTACTGTACCCCAGTGTTATACAGCGACAGACCCATCCCCACCAGTACTGTACCCCAGTGTTATACAGTGACAGACCCGTCCCCACCAGTACTGTACCCCAGTGTTATACAGCGACAGACCCGTCCCCCTGTACCCCAGTGTTATACAGCGACAGACCCGCCCCCACCAGTACTGTACCCCAGTGTTATACAGAGACAGACCCGTCCCCACCAGTACTGTACCCCAGTGTTATACAGCGACAGACCCGTCCCCACCAGTACTGTACCCCAGTGTTATACAGTGACAGACCCGTCCCCACCAGTACTGTACCCCAGTGTTATACAGCGACAGACCCGTCCCCCTGTACCCCAGTGTTATACAGCGACAGACCCGTCCCCACCAGTACTGTACCCCAGTGTTATACAGAGACAGACCCGTCCCCACCAGTACTGTACCCCAGTGTTATACAGCGACAGACCCGTCCCCCTGTACCCCAGTGTTATACAGCGACAGACCCGTCCCCACCAGTACTGTACCCCAGTGTTATACAGAGACAGACCCGTCCCCACCAGTACTGTACCCCAGTGTTATACAGTGACAGACCCGTCCCCACCAGTACTGTACCCCAGTGTTATACAGCGACAGACCCGTCCCCACCAGTACTGTACCCCAGTGTTATACAGCGACAGACCCGTCCCCACCAGTACTGTACCCCAGTGTTATACAGAGACACACCCGTCCCCACCAGTACTGTACCCCAGTGTTATACAGAGACAGACTCGTCCCCACCAGTACTGTACCCCAGTGTTATACAGCGACAGACCCGTCCCCACCAGTACTGTACCCCAGTGTTATACAGTGACAGACCCGTCCCCACCAGTACTGTACCCCAGTGTTATACAGTGACAGACCCGTCCCCACCAGTACTGTACCCCAGTGTTATACAGCGACAGACCCGTCCCCCTGTACCCCAGTGTTACACAGCGACAGACCCGTCCCCACCAGTACTGTACCCCAGTGTTATACAGCGACAGACCCGTCCCCACCAGTACTGTACCCCAGTGTTATACAGTGACAGACCCGTCCCCACCAGTACCGTACCCCAGTGTTATACAGAGACAGACCCGTCCCCACCAGTACTGTACCCCAGTGTTATACAGCGACAGACCCGCCCCCACCAGTACTGTACCCCAGTGTTATACAGTGACAGACCCGTCCCCACCAGTACCGTACCCCAGTGTTATACAGCGACAGACCCGTCCCCCTGTACCCCAGTGTTATACAGAGACAGACCCGTCCCCACCAGTACTGTACCCCAGTGTTATACAGTGACAGGCCCGTCCCCACCAGTACTGTACCCCAGTGTTATACAGAGACAGACCCGTCCCCACCAGTACTGTACCCCAGTGTTATACAGAGACAGACCTGTCCCCACCAGTACTGTACCCCAGTGTTATACAGCGGCAGACCCGTCCCCACCAGTACTGTAACCCAGTGTTATACAGTGACAGACCCGTCCCCACCAGTACTGTACCCCAGTGTTATACAGCGACAGACCCGTCCCCACCAGTACTGTACCCCAGTGTTATACAGCGACAGACCCGTCCCCACCAGTACTGTACCCCAGTGTTATACAGAGACAGACCCGTCCCCACCAGTACTGTACCCCAGTGTTATACAGTGACAGACCCGTCCCCACCAGTACTGTACCCCAGTGTTATACAGAGACAGACCCGTCCCCACCAGTACTGTACCCCAGTGTTATACAGAGACAGACCCGTCCCCACCAGTACTGTAACCCAGTGTTATACAGAGACAGACCTGTCCCCACCAGTACTGTACCCCAGTGTTATACAGCGACAGACCCGTCCCCACCAGTACTGTAACCCAGTGTTATACAGCGACAGACCCGTCCCCCTGTACCCCAGGGTTATACAGAGACAGACCCGTCCCCACCAGTACTGTACCCCAGTGTTATACAGAGACAGACCCGTCCCCCTGTGCCCCAGTGTTATACAGAGACAGACCCGTTCCCACCAGTACTGTACCCCAGTGTTATACAGAGACAGACCCGTCCCCCTGTACCCCAGTGTTATACAGAGACAGACCCGTCCCCCTGTGCCCCAGTGTTATACAGAGACAGACCCGTTCCCACCAGTACTGTACCCCAGTGTTATACAGAGACAGACCCGTCCCCCTGTACCCCAGTGTTATACAGAGACAGACCCGTCCCCCTGTACCCCAGTGTTATACAGAGACAGACCCGTCCCCCTGTACCCCAGTGTTATACAGAGACAGACCCGTCCCCCTGTACCCCAGTGTTATACAGAGACAGACCCGTCCCCCTGTACCCCAGTGTTATACAGAGACAGACCCGTCCCCCTGTACCCCAGTGTTATACAGAGACAGACCCGTCCCCCTGTACCCCAGTGTTATACAGAGACAGACCTGTCCCCCTGTACCCCAGGGTTATACAGTGACAGACCCGTCCCCCTGTACCCCAGTGTTATACAGAGACAGACCCGTCCCCACCAGTACTGTACCCCAGTGTTATACAGCAACAGACCTGTCCCCACCAGTACTGTACCCCAGTGTTATACAGCGACAGACCTGTCCCCACCAGTACTGTACCCCAGTGTTATACAGAGACAGACCCGTCCCCCTGTACCCCAGGGTTATACAGTGACAGACCCGTCCCCCTGTACCCCAGGGTTATACAGAGACAAGCCTGGAACTCCCTCCCTAACAGCGCTGTGGGTGTACCTACCCCCCACACACACACACGGGGATGGCAGTGGGTATAAGATGGCCCAGTCTCTTCTCAAGGGGCAACTAGGGTTGGGTGATTAATCCTCGTGCATCAGGAATGATTGGAAGTGGGATGATAGTCGGGTTTTAAGCGCTATCTGAGTGTCTGTGTCAAGTTAAACGGCACAATTCACTGTGAACGGTTTGGAAATCGACGCTGTCTCTCTCCCGCGTATCATCATGGGCAGTTCCGTAAGTGGGAATTAACTGTCCGAGGGGATTAACTCCATTTAACAGAGCTTGTCCGCAGTGTCTCTCCTTGGACACGAGCCCCCAGGTTCAAGGCTGTTCCATCAGGCTTTGAGAGACTGGGTTCATCCACATTGAAACATCACGGATATGTGGAGAGGGGGAGAGAGAGAGGGGGGCAGGGGGAGAGAGAGAGGGGGCAGGGAGAGAGAGAGGGGGCAGGGAGAGAGAGAGAGAGGGGGCAGGGAGAGAGAGAGAGGGGGCAGGGAGAGAGAGAGGGGGCAGGGAGAGAGAGAGGGGGCAGGGAGAGAGAGAGGGGGGCAGGGAGAGAGAGAGGGGGGCAGGGAGAGAGAGAGGGGGGCAGGGAGAGAGAGAGGGGGGCAGGGAGAGAGAGAGGGGGGCAGGGAGAGAGAGAGGGGGGCAGGGAGAGA
>NW_027650845.1:25000-39843 GCF_965287045.1 Carcharhinus amblyrhynchos
TCACATCTCTCCTTCTACACTTGCAAATGCCCACTGACCCCACCACCCCCTCAACCGAGTGGGGCAATGTTCTGGGACCACACCACCCCCCCCCTTTTATCTGAGGAATTACTGCCTTGATCTCCCAACTATCCCGTCCCCCCCACACCGGGTCAAATCTGAAGGATCTCCCCCCTCCCACCCCTCTTGTTCTGGACTCTGCTCACTCGAGGCAAGAGTTTCTCTCCCTCCCGAATCCTTTTCAATCATCTTAAACCACCTCTCCTCTGCCTCCAATCGACCCCCTCCTCTCTCTCCCCCCCCAACACTTGAGGGAGTGGGGGTGGTCTCACTCTCTGCAGACTAAGCTCTGTGCACGCCCTATCCCAAGGAAGTTCCTCTCTCAGCTATTAACTTACACCATCATCTCTGACCTGCCTCCCCCCCCCGCAAATCCCTCGGAGACCTCCACAGTCTCCTGTTCAAGAGGGAGTCTCTCCGTCAGGGACTCCCCCATTCAAGAGGGAGTCTCTCCGTCAGGGACTCCCCCGTTCAAGGGGGAGTCTCTCTGTCACGGACTCCCCCGTTCAAGGGGGAGTCTCTCCATCAGGGACTCCCCCATACAAGAGGGAGTCTCTCCGTCAGGGACTCCCCCGTTCAACAGGGAGTCTCTCCGTCAGGGACTCCCCCATTCAAGGGAGAGTCTCTCCATCAGGGACTCCCCCATTCAAGGGGGAGTCTCTCCATCAGGGACTCCCCCATACAAGAGGGAGTCTCCCCGTCAGGGACTCCCCCGTTCAAGAGGGAGTCTCCCCGTCAGGGACTCCCCCGTTCAAGAGGGAGTCTCCCCGTCAGGGACTCCCCCGTTCAAGAGGGAGTCTCTCCGTCAGGGTCTCCCCTGTTCAAGAGGGAGTCTCTCCATCAGGGACTCCCCCGCTCAAGAGGGAGTCTCCCCGTCAGGGACTCCCCCGCTCAAGAGGGAGTCTCCCCGTCAGGGACTCCCCCATTCAAGAGGGAGTTTCTCTGTCAGGGACTCCCCCGTTCAAGAGGGAGTCTCTCCGTCAGGGTCTCCCCTGTTCAAGAGGGAGTCTCTCCGTCAGGGACTCCCCCGTTCAAGAGGGAGTCTCTCCGTCAGGGACTCCCCCGTTCAAGAGGGAGTCTCTCCATCAGGGACTCCCCCGTTCAAGAGGGAGTCTCCCCGTCAGGGACTCCCCCGTTCAAGAGGGAGTCTCCCCGTCAGGGACTCCCCCGTTCAAGAGGGAGTCTCTCCATCAGGGACTCCCCCGTCAAGAGGGAGTCTCTCTGTCAGGGTCTCCCCCGTTCAAGGGGGAGTCTCTCCATCAGGGACTCCCCCGTTCAAGAGGGAGTCTCCCCGTCAGGGACTCCCCCGTTCAAGAGGGAGTCTCCCCGTCAGGGACTCCCCCGTCAAGAGGGAGTCTCTCTGTCAGGGACTCCCCCATTCAAGGGGGAGTCTCTCTGTCAGGGACTCCCCCGTTCAAGAGGGAGTCTCCCCGTCAGGGACTCCCCCGTTCAAGAGGGAGTCTCTCTGTCAGGGACTCCCCCGTTAAATAAGGGAAGAGCGAGAGAGTCTCTGTAAAAGGTGCTACGGGAGTGTAGGTTGTTGTTGAAATTCGCTGAATGAAGTGTGGGGAAGATATTCTGTGTCGAGTTTATTAGATCTATTGATAGACGTTAAATAAAACCCCCCTTCACCTCGCCATTCCCACCTCTGTTAGAATTAAGTCCACGGCCCTGTTACCCGGCAACCACAGGCCCAGGCAGAAAAGATCTTCCGAACTCCCGCCGAGCCTTTGTAAGTAGGCCGCAGGATTGGAGGAGGATTGCCTCGTGCCTTTGGTGGTTTCCTGCCAAGCTGCTGGCCTGCGGTTCCCCGGGGAGCGCCAGCATTGTTAGTCATTCAGGCTGAAGGCTAACACCAGGCCCTAGGCCCAACACCAGGCCCCGAGGCCCAACACCGGGCCCTTAGACCCAACACTGGGCCCTGAGGCCCAACACAAGGCCCTAGGCCCGACATAAGGCCCCGAGGCCCGACACAAGGCCTTAGGCCCGACATAAGGCCCCGAGGCCCGACACAAGGCCTTAGGCCTGACACAAGGCCCCGAGGCCCGACACCGGGCCCTTAAACCCAACCCCAGGCCCCAAGGCCCAACCCCGGGCTCCCTATCAACATCCTGGGGGTTACCATTGACCAGAAACTGAACTGGGACCCAGCCAGATAAATACTGTGGCTCCCAGAGCAGGTCAGAGACTGGGAATCCTGCGGAGAGTAACTCACCTCCTGACTCCCCCCAAAGCCTATCCAGTATCTACAGGGGACAACTCAGGAGTGTGATGGAAAACTCTCCATTTGCCTGGATGAGTGTGCCTCTCCAACAACAATCTCCACTTGCCTGGATGAGTGTGCCTCTCCAACAACAATCTCCACTTGCCTGGATGAGTGCGCCTCTCCAACAACAATCTCCACTTGCCTGGATGAGTGCCTCTCCAACAACAATCTCCACTTGCCTGGATGAGTGCCCCTCCAACAACAATCTCCACTTGCCTGGATGAGTGCGGCTCTCCAACAACAATCTCCACTTGCCTGGATGAGTGTGGCTCTCCAACAACAATCTCCACTCACCTGGATGAGTGCGCCTCTCCAACAACAATCTCCACTTGCCTGGATGAGTGCCTCTCCAACAACAATCTCCACTTGCCTGGATGAGTGCCTCTCCAACAACAATCTCCACTTGCCTGGATGAGTGCCTCTCCAACAACAATCTCCACTTGCCTGGATGAGTGCGCCTCTCCAACAACAATCTCCACTCGCCTGGATGAGTGCGCCTCTCCAACAACAATCTCCACTCGCCTGGATGAGTGCGCCTCTCCAACAACAATCTCCACTCGCCTGGATGAGTGCGCCTCTCCAACAACAATCTCCACTCGCCTGGATGAGTGCGCCTCTCCAACAACAATCTCCACTTGCCTGGATGAGTGCGCCTCTCCAACAACAATCTCCACTTGCCTGGGTGAGTGCGCCTCTCCAACAACAATCTCCACTCGCCTGGATGAGTGCGCCTCTCCAACAACAATCTCCACTTGCCTGGATGAGTGCCTCTCCAACAACAATCTCCACTCGCCTGGATGAGTGCGCCTCTCCAACAACAATCTCCACTTGCCTGGATGAGTGCGCCTCTCCAACAACAATTTCCACTTGCCTGGATGAGTGCGCCTCTCCAACAACAATCTCCACTCGCCTGGATGAGTGCGCCTCTCCAACAACAATCTCCACTCGCCTGGATGAGTGCGCCTCTCCAACAACAATCTCCACTCGCCTGGATGAGTGCGCCTCTCCAACAACAATCTCCACTCGCCTGGATGAGTGCGCCTCTCCAACAACAATCTCCACTCGCCTGGATGAGTGCGCCTCTCCAACAACAATCTCCACTCGCCTGGATGAGTGCGCCTCTCCAACAACAATCTCCACTCGCCTGGATGAGTGGGCCTCTCCAACAACAATCTCCACTTGCCTGGATGAGTGCGCCTCTCCAACAACGATCTCCACTTGCCTGGATGAGTGCGCCTCTCCAACAACACTCGAAAAGCTCGACACCATCCAGGACAATGCAGCCCTGCTCGATCGACACACTAACCACAAACACTCACTCCCTCCACCACCGACGCACAGTGACAGCCGTGTGTACCGTCTACAAGACGCCCCGCAGCGACTCACCAAGGCTCCTTCCACAGCACCTTCCAAACCCGCCACCTCTACCATCTAGAAGGGCAAGGGAGGGGCAGCAGACACATGGGGAACACCCCCACCTGCAAGTTCACCCTCCGAGCCACTCACCATCCCGACTGGGAAATATATCGGCTGTTCCTTCACTGTGGCTCAGGTCAAAATCCCAGAACTCCCTCCCTAACAGCACTGTGGGTGTACCTACCACACACACGGGGACTGACTGATGTCCAATAACAATCCCGGAACTCCCTCCCTAACAGCACTGTGGGTGTACCTACCCCACACACACACGGGGACTGACTGATGTCCAATAACAATCCCGGAACTCCCTCCCTAACAGCACTGTGGGTGTACCTACCCCACACACACGGGGACTGACTGATGTCCAATAACAATCCCGGAACTCCTTCCCTAACAGCACTGTGGGTGTACCTACACCACACACACGGGGACTGACTGATGTCCAATAACAATCCCGGAACTCCCTCCCTAACAGCACTGTGGGTGTACCTACCCCACACACACGGGGACTGACTGATGTCCAATAACAATCCCGGAACTCCCTCCCTAACAGCACTGTGGGTGTACCTACCCCACACACACACGGGGACTGACTGATGTCCAATAACAATCCCGGAACTCCCTCCCTAACAGCACTGTGGGTGTACCTACCCCACACACACGGGGACTGACTGATGTCCAATAACAATCCCGGAACTCCCTCCCTAACAGCACTGTGGGTGTACCTACCCCACACAAGGGGACTGACTGATGTCCAATAACAATCCCGGAACTCCCTCCCTAACAGCACTGTGGGTGTACCTACCCCACACACACGGGGACTGACTGATGTCCAATAACAATCCCGGAACTCCCTCCCTAACAGCGCTGTGGGTCTAGGGGGGTGGGTGTGTCGGAGGGGGGGAGAAGGTGACAAGGGGGAGGGGGAGAGGCGACACAGTGGGGTTAGCGCTGCTGCCTCACAGCGCCAGGGACCCGGGTTCGATTCCCAGCTCGGGTCACTGTCTGTGTGGAGACTGCACATTCTCCCCGTGTCTGCGTGGGTTTCCTCCGGGTGCTCCGGTTTCCCCCCACAGTCCGAAAGACTGTGCGGGTTAGGGGTGGATTGGCCGAGCTAAATTACCCCTTAGTGTAACCCGGACAGGAGTGTGGCAACTCGGGGGATTTTCACAGTAACTTCATTGCGGTGTTAATGTCAGCCGACTTGTGACTAATAAATAAACTCAAAACTGAAGGGGGAATATTTGTCGGGGTATAAAGGAGGGGGACTAATCAGATAGCCTAACTGCCAGGCCCCAGAGCCTCACCGTCAGGGCCTAGAGCCTGACTACTAGGCCGCAGAGCCTGACTACCAGGCCGCAGAGCCTGACTACCAGGCCGCAGAGCCTGAGCACGAGGCTGCAGAGCCTGACCGCCAGGCCCCAGAGCCGGACCGCCAGGCCCCAGGGCCTGACTACCAAGTCTCAAAGCCAGATTACCAGGTGCCAGAGCCTGACAACTAGGCCGCAGAGCCTCACTGCCAGGCAGCACAGCCTCACTGCCATGAGGCTGCAGAGCCTAACTACCAGGCCCCAGAGCCTGACCACGAGGCCGCAGAGCCTGACCACGAGGCCCCAGAGCCTAACTACCAGGCCGCAGAGCCTGACTGGTAGGCCGCAGAGCCTGACCGCGAGGCTGCAGAGCCTGACCACGAGGCCGCAGAGCCTGACCACGAGGCCGCAGAGCCTGACTGCCAGGCTGCAGAGCCTGACTGCTAGGCCCCAGAGCCTGACTACTAGGCCCCAGAGCCTGACTGCCAGGCCACAGAGCCTGACTACTAGGCCCCAGAGCCTGACTACCAGGCCCCAGAGCCTGACTACTAGGCCACAGAGCCTAACTACTAGGCCCCAGAGCCTGACTGCTAGGCCCCAGAGCCTGACCGCCAGGGCCCAGAGCCTGACTACCAGGCCGCAGAGCCTAACTACCAGGCCAGTTGGCTACTCTCCCCTTGTTGTCAATGGTACCTACAACATTGCCAAATAATAAGCTGGGGTGACGAAGAAGCTCACTGGGTCCCCCAGTCGCAGAGGGATATAAAGATTGCGAAGATTTCTGCCTCGGGGAATCGACAGAAAAGATATTTAAACAAATAGCTCGAAAAGAACATAAGAACATAAGAAATAGGAGCAGGAGTAGGCCATCTAGCCCTTCGAGCCTGCCCCGCCATTCAATAAGATCATGGCTGATCTGTCGTGGCTCAGTTCCACATTCCCGCCCTCTCCCCATAACCCTTAATCCCCTCTCTTATCAAAAACCCATCAACCCGCTTCTTAAAAATATTTAGCGAGGCAGCCTCCACCACTTCAACGGGCAGAGAATTCCAGAGATTCACCACCCTTTGAGTGAAGAAGTTCCTCCTCAACTCCGTTCTAAACCGCCCCCCTTTTATCTTGAGGCTGTGCCCCCTAGTCCTACTGTCTTTTTTGAGCGGGAAGAGTCTCTCCACCTCTATCCTATCCATCCCATTCATCATCTTATACGTCTCAATGAGATCTCCCCTCATTCTTCTAAACTCTAACGAGTACAAGCCTAGTTTATTCAGCCTCTCCTCATAGCTCAACCCCCTCAACTCCGGTATCAGCCTAGTAAACCTCCTCTGCACTCCCTCCAGGGCCAAAATATCCTTGCGCAGGTGCGGCGCCCAAAACTGCACACAGTACTCCAGCTGCGGCCTCACCAATGCCCTATACAGCTGCAGCAAGACCTCCCTACTTTTATATTCAATCCCCCTCGCTATGAAGGCCAGCATCCCATTCGCCTTCCTGACCACCTGCTGCACCTGCAGGCTGGGTTTTTGCGACTCATGCACAAGGACGCCCAGGTCCCTCTGCACCGTCGCCTGCTGCAGTTTTTCGCCCTGTCAGAGAATTCAGCAATCGGCTCGGAGAGGTGACCGCTGGCTACGGGAGCAGAGCGGGGATGGGAGGAACCTCCGGCTACACAGCAGATTGTCTTGGCAATGGTCAATCGATCCAAAAAGGCGACAGAATTATCGAACCCTCCAGTTCCCACCAGCCCCTCACCCGCCTCCTTCCCCCCTCCACAGAATGTGAGCTTCAGGTTTTTAGGGGTCCAGATCACCTGTCCTGGTCCCCCCCAACACAATAGTTAAGAAAGCCCCACCAACGCCTCTACTTTCTCAGAAGACTAAGGAAATTTGACATGTCCGCTACGACTCTCACCAACTTTTACAGATGCCCCCATAGAAAGCATTCTTTCTGGTTGTATCACAGCTCGGTCTGGGCTCCTGCTCTGCCCAAGGCCGCAAGGAACTACAAAAGGGTGGTGAATGTAGCCCCAATCCCATCACGCAAACCAGCCTCCCATCCATTGACTCCGTCTACACTTCCCGCTGCCTCAGGGAAAAGCAGCCGGTATAATCAAGGACCCCCCCCCCCACACACACCCCGGACATTCTCTCTTCCACCTTCTTCCGTCGGGGAAAAAGATACAAAAGTCTGAGGTCCCGTACCGACCGACTCAAGAACAGCTTCTTCCCTGCTGCTGTCAGACTTTTGAATGGACCTACCTCGCATTAAGTTGATCTTTCTCTACACCCTCGCTGTGACTGTAACACTACATTCTGCACCCTCTCCTTTCCTTCTCTATGAATGGTATGCTTTGTCTGTATAGCGCGCAAGAAACAATACTTTTCACTGTGTCCCAATACACGTGACAATAATAAATCAAATCTATGTACTCTATGAATGGTATGCTTTGTATAACGCGCAAGAAACAATACTTTTCACTGTATCCAGTGACAATAATAAATCAAATCTATGTACTCTATGAATGGTATGTTTGTCTATATAACGCGCAAGAAACAATACTTTCCACTGTATCCCAATACACATGACAATAATAAATCAAATCTGTGTACCCTATGAATGGTATGCTTTGTATAGCGCACAAGAAACAATACTTTTCACTGTATCCCAGTACGTGACAATAATAAATCAGATCTATGTACTCTATGAATGGTATGCTTTGTCTGTATAGTGCGCAAGAAACAAGACTTTTCACTGTATCTCAATACACGTGACAATAATAAATCAAATCTATGTACTCTATGAATGGTATGCTTTGTATAACGCGCAAGAAACAATACTTTTCACTGTATCCCAGTACGTGACAATAATAAATCAGATCTATGTACTCTATGAATGGTATGCTTTGTCTGTATAGCGCGCAAGAAACAATACTTTTCACTGTATCTCAATACACGTGACAATAATAAATCAAATCTATGTACTCTATGAATGGTATGCTTTGTCTGTATAGTGCACAAGAAACAATACTTTTCACTGTATCCCAATACACGTGACAATAATAAATCAAATCTGTGTACCCTATGAATGGTATGCTTTGTATAGTGCACAAGAAACAATACTTTTCACTGTATCCCAGTACACGTGACAATAATAAATCAAATCTATGTACTCTATGAATGGTATGCTTTGTCTGTATAACGTGCAAGAAACAATACTTTTCACTGTATCCCAATACACGTGACAATAATAAATCAAATCTATGTACTCTATGAATGGTATGCTTTGTCTGTATAGTGCACAAGAAACAATACTTTTCACTGTATCCCAGTGACAACAATAAATCAAGTCTATGTACTCTATGAATGGTATGCTTTGTCTGTATAGGGCGCAAGAAACAATACTTTTCACTGTATCCCAGTGACAATAATAGTCCAATCTATGTACTCTATGAATGGTATGCTTTGTCTGTATAGCGCACAAGAAACAATACTTTTCACTGTATCCCAGTGACAACAATAAATCAAGTCTATGTGCTCTATGAGTGGTATGCTTTGTCCGTATAGTGCACAAGAAACAATACTTTTCACTGTATCACGATACATGAGACAATAATAAATCAAATCTATTCTTCTGTTGGGACAGAGATTGGATTCCTCGGGGACACTCCTTCCTTTCCAACACGGGATACGGGAAAGGAAAATCCAGAAAAGAAGGGTTGATTTGGAAGGATGTAGGGAGCTAACACCGAGACATGACATGTCGTTAGAAAAAACAGCAGCACAGCTTAATCCCGGGGTCACAGCTGAGAGAGCGCAGCAAGGAGGGGATTTGTGTACAGACAGCAAATCAAATCCTTACTCAGGCTATTTGCTGTGGAGAATTAGAGAACTTCTCTGTCGCACCAAATATCCTGAATCAACTCAGATCGATGGAAAGATACACAGTGAGTGATCCTTACCCTGCTGAATAAACAGTGACTGTGTACAGTTACACAGTGAGCGATCCTTACCCTGCTGAATAAACAGTGACTCTGTACAGTTACACAGTGAGTGATCCTTACCCTGCTGAATAAACAGTGACTCTGTACAGTTACACAGTGAGCGATCCTTACCCTGCTGAATAAACAGTGACTCTGTACAGTTACACAGTGAGCGATCCTTACCCTGCTGAATAAACAGTGACTCTGTACGGTTACACAGTGAGCGATCCTTACCCTGCTGAATAAACAGTGACTCTGTACAGTTACACAGTGAGGGATCCTTACCCTGCTGAATAAACAGTGACTCTGTACAGTTACACAGGGAGCGATCCTTACCCTGCTGAATAAACAGTGACTCTGTACAGTTACACAGTGAGCGATCCTTACCCTGCTGAATAAACAGTGACTGTGTACAGTTACACAGTGAGCGATCCTTACCCTGCTGAATAAACAGTGACTCTGTACAGTTACACAGTGAATGATCCTTACCCTGCTGAATAAACAGTGACTCTGTACAGTTACACAGTGAGTGATCCTTACCCTGCTGAATAAACAGTGTCTCTGTACAGTTACACAGTGAGCGATCCTTACCCTGCTGAATAAACAGTGACCCTGTACAGTTACACAGTGAGAGATCCTTACCCTGCTGAATAAACAGTGTCTCTGTACAGTTACACAGTGAGTGATCCTTACCCTGCTGAATAAACAGTGACTCTGTACAGTTACACAGTGAGCGATCCTTACCCTGCTGAATAAACAGTGACTCTGTACAGTTACACAGTGAGTGATCCTTACCCTGCTGAATAAACAGTGACCCTGTACAGTTACACAGTGAGAGATCCTTACCCTGCTGAATAAACAGTGTCTCTGTACAGTTACACAGTGAGTGATCCTTACCCTGCTGAATAAACAGTGACTCTGTACAGTTACACAGTGAGCGATCCTTACCCTGCTGAATAAACAGTGACTCTGTACAGTTACACAGTGAGCGATCCTTACCCTGCTGAATAAACAGTGACTCTGTACAGTTACACAGTGAGTGATCCTTACCCTGCTGAATAAACAGTGTCTCTGTACAGTTACACAGTGAGCGATCCTTACCCTGCTGAATAAACAGTGACTCTGTACAGTTACACAGTGAGCGATCCTTACCCTGCTGAATAAACAGTGACTCTGTACAGTTACACAGTGAGTGATCCTTACCCTGCTGAATAAACAGTGACTCTGTACAGTTACACAGTGAGCGATCCTTACCCTGCTGAATATATGCAGAAGAATATTTTTAAAAAATGTATGAACTGTCATACAGAGACAGACCCGTCCCCACCAGTACTGTACCCCAGTGTTATACAGCGACAGACCCGTCCCCACCAGTACTGTACCCCAGTGTTATACAGAGACAGACCCGTCCCCACCAGTACTGTACCCCAGTGTTATACAGAGACAGACCCGTCCCCACCAGTACTGTACCCCAGTGTTATACAGTGACAGACCCGTCCCCACCAGTACTGTACCCCAGTGTTATACAGCGACAGACCCGTCCCCCTGTACCCCAGTGTTATACAGTGACAGACCCGTCCCCACCAGTACTGTACCCCAGTGTTATACAGCGACAGACCCGTCCCCACCAGTACTGTACCCCAGTGTTATACAGTGACAGACCCGTCCCCACCGGTACTGTACCCCAGTGTTATACAGAGACAGACCCGTCCCCACCAGTACTGTACCCCAGTGTTATACAGCGACAGACCCGTCCCCACCAGTACTGTACCCCAGTGTTATACAGAGAAAGACCCGTCCCCACCAGTACTGTACCCCAGTGTTATACAGCGACAGACCCGTCCCCACCAGTACTCTACCCCAGTGTTATACAGTGACAGACCCGTCCCCACCAGTACTGTACCCCAGTGTTATACAGAGACAGACCCGTCCCCACCAGTACTGTACCCCAGTGTTATACAGAGACAGACCCGTCCCCACCAGTACTGTACCCCAGTGTTATACAGCGACAGACCCGTCCCCCGTACCCCAGTGTTATACAGCGACAGACCCGTCCCCACCAGTACTGTACCCCAGTGTTATACAGCAACAGACCCGTCCCCCTGTACCCCAGTGTTATACAGAGACAGACCCGTCCCCACCAGTACTGTACCCCAGTGTTATACAGCGACAGACCCGTCCCCACCAGTACTGTACCCCAGTGTTATACAGCGACAGACCCGTCCCCCTGTACCCCAGTGTTATACAGCGACAGACCCGTCCCCACCAGTACTGTACCCCAGTGTTATACAGTGACAGACCCGTCCCCACCAGTACTGTACCCCAGTGTTATACAGCGACAGACCCGTCCCCACCAGTACTGTACCCCAGTGTTATACAGCGACAGACCCGTCCCCACCGGTACTGTACCACAGTGTTATACAGCGACAGACCCGTCCCCACCAGTACTGTACCCCAGTGTTATACAGCGACAGACCCGTCCCCACCGGTACTGTACCCCAGTGTTATACAGAGACAGACCCGTCCCCACCAGTACTGTACCCCAGTGTTATACAGCGACAGACCCGTACCCACCAGTACTGTACCCCAGTGTTATACAGAGACAGACCCGTCCCCACCAGTACTGTACCCCAGTGTTATACAGAGACAGACCCGTCCCCACCGGTACTGTACCCCAGTGTTATACAGCGACAGACCTGTCCCCACCAGTACTGTACCCCAGTGTTATACAGCGACAGACCTGTCCCCACCAGTACTGTACCCCAGTGTTATACAGTGACAGACCCGTCCCCCTGTACCCCAGTGTTATACAGAGACAGACCCGTCCCCACCAGTACTGTACCCCAGTGTTATACAGAGACAGACCCGTCCCCACCAGTACTGTACCCCAGTGTTATACAGAGACAGACCCGTCCCCACCAGCACTGTACCCCAGTGTTATACAGCGACAGACCCGTCCCCACCAGTACTGTACCCCAGTGTTATACAGCGACAGACCCGTCCCCACCAGTACTGTACCCCAGTGTTATACAGTGACAGACCCATCCCCACCAGTACTGTACCCCAGTGTTATACAGCGACAGACCCGTCCCCACCAGTACTGTACCCCAGTGTTATACAGCGACAGACCCGTCCCCACCAGTACTGTACCCCAGTGTTATACAGAGAAAGACCCGTCCCCACCAGTACTGTACCCCAGTGTTATACAGTGACAGACCCGTCCCCACCAGTACTGTACCCCAGCGTTATACAGTGAAAGACCTGTCCCCACCAGTACTGTACCCCAGTGTTATACAGCGACAGACCCGTCCCCACCAGTACTGTACCCCAGTGTTATACAGTGACAGACCCGTCCCCACCAGTACTGTACCCCAGTGTTATACAGTGACAGACCCGTCCCCACCAGTACTGTACCCCAGTGTTATACAGTGACAGACCCGTCCCCACCAGTACTGTACCCCAGTGTTATACAGTGACAGACCTGTCCCCACCAGTACTGTACCCCAGTGTTATACAGCGACAGACCCGTCCCCACCAGTACTGTACCCCAGTGTTATACAGCGACAGACCCGTCCCCACCAGTACTGTACCCCAGTGTTATACAGCGACAGACCCGTCCCCACCAGTACTGTACCCCAGTGTTATACAGAGAAAGACCCGTCCCCACCAGTACTGTACCCCAGTGTTATACAGCGACAGACCCGTCCCCACCAGTACTGTACCCCAGTGTTATACAGAGACAGACCCGTCCCCACCAGCACTGTACCCCAGTGTTATACAGCGACAGACCCGTCCCCACCAGTACTGTACCCCAGTGTTATACAGCGACAGACCCGTCCCCACCAGTACTGTACCCCAGTGTTATACAGTGACAGACCCATCCCCACCAGTACTGTACCCCAGTGTTATACAGCGACAGACCCGTCCCCACCAGTACTGTACCCCAGTGTTATACAGCGACAGACCCGTCCCCACCAGTACTGTACCCCAGTGTTATACAGAGAAAGACCCGTCCCCACCAGTACTGTACCCCAGTGTTATACAGTGACAGACCCGTCCCCACCAGTACTGTACCCCAGCGTTATACAGTGAAAGACCTGTCCCCACCAGTACTGTACCCCAGTGTTATACAGCGACAGACCTGTCCCCACCAGTACTGTACCCCAGTGTTATACAGCGACAGACCCGTCCCCACCAGTACTGTACCCCAGTGTTATACAGTGACAGACCTGTACCCCACCAGTACTGTACCCCAGTGTTATACAGCGACAGACCTGTCCCCACCAGTACTGTACCCCAGTGTTATACAGCGACAGACCCGTCCCCACCAGTACTGTACCCCAGTGTTATACAGTGACAGACCCGTCCCCACCAGTACTGTACCCCAGTGTTATACAGAGACAGACCCGTCCCCCTGTACCCCAGTGTTATACAGTGACAGACCCGTCCCCACCAGTACTGTACCCCAGTGTTATACAGTGACAGACCCGTCCCTACCAGTACTGTACCCCAGTGTTATACAGTGACAGACCCGTCCCCCTGTACCCCAGTGTTATACAGTGACAGACCCGTTCCCCACCAGTACTGTACCCCAGTGTTATACAGCGACAGACCCGTCCCCACCAGTACTGTACCCCAGTGTTATACAGAGACAGACCCGTCCCCACCAGTACTGTACGCCAGTGTTATACAGAGACAGACCCGTCCCCACCAGTACTGTACCCCAGTCTTATACAGAGACAGACCCGTCCCCACCAGTACTGTACCCCAGTCTTATACAGAGACAGACCCGTCCCCACCAGTACTGTACGCCAGTGTTATACAGAGACAGACCCGTCCCCACCAGTACTGTACCCCAGTGTTATACAGAGACAGACCCGTCCCCACCAGTACTGTACGCCAGTGTTATACAGTGACAGACCCGTCCCCACCAGTACTGTACCCCAGTGTTATACAGTGACAGACCCGTCCCCCACTAGTACTGTACCCCAGTGTTATACAGAGACAGACCCGTCCCCACCAGTACTGTACCCCAGTGTTATACAGAGACAGACCCGTCCCCACCAGTACTGTACCCCAGTGTTATACAGAGACAGACCCGTCCCCACCAGTACTGTACCCCAGTGTTATACAGCGACAGACCCGCCCCCACCAGTACTGTACCCCAGTGTTATACAGTGACAGACCCGCCCCCACCAGTACTGTACCCCAGTGTTATACAGTGACAGACCCGTCCCCACCAGTACTGTACCCCAGTGTTATACAGTGACAGACCCGTCCCCACCAGTACTGTACCCCAGTGTTATACAGCGACAGACCCGCCCCCACCAGTACTGTACCCCAGTGTTATACAGAGACAGACCCGTCCCCACCAGTACTGTACCCCAGTGTTATACAGCGACAGACCCGTCCCCACCAGTACTGTACCCCAGTGTTATACAGCGACAGACCCGTCCCCACCAGTACTGTACCCCAGTGTTATACAATACTCGCTCGAGGACAGACCCGTCCCCACCAGTACTGTACCCCAGTGTTATACAGCGACAGACCCGTCCCCACCAGTACTGTACCCCAGTGTTATACAGAGACAGACCCGTCCCCACCAGTACTGTACCCCAGTGTTATACAATACTGCGACAGACCCGTCCCCACCAGTACTGTACCCCAGTGTTATACAGCGACAGACCCGTCCCCACCAGCACTGTACCCCAGTGTTATACAGCGACAGACCCGTCCCCACCAGTACTGTACCCCAGTGTTATACAGCGACAGACCCGTCCCCACCAGTACTGTACCCCAGTGTTATACA
>NW_027650846.1:0-5000 GCF_965287045.1 Carcharhinus amblyrhynchos
GCCAATCCACCCTAACCTACACATCTTTGGGACACTAAGGGACAATTTAGCATGGCCAATCCACCCTAACCTACACATCTTTGTCAAAGAGTTGGGGGAGGGTGGGGTGGTAACAGGGAGGGTTGAAGTCCCATCCTGGGCTCCAACCCACCCCCACCCCCCCGACTCTCGATACAGTGGTTTAGACGGTGGTGAAATCTAACTGGGACCACCTCTCTCTCTCTCTCTCGCTCTTGTAGCACTCCCCGGCTCTCAGCCCACATGACGGGGGAAGGGGAGGGGGAGACCACTCCTCCGTCGAGCAGGAGATGCCCTCGGACGAGGCGGAGGAAAGCCCCGGGAAGGAGTGGCGCCCCTCGCCCCGCAGCCGGTCCAGGCGCCCGCCGGAGGACCGGGCCCCCCCTCCCCGGGATACCCCCGGGAACCTCACCGCTCGCACCGCAGTCACGGGGGCGGCCCCCGGAGGGACAACGGCAGTCACAACGAGAGGAGCAGGCAACGAGGCAACAGGACGAGGACTCAGGACACCTACTGAGAGCGCCCCCTGTCTGCCCATCCATCCCTCCCTTACTATCCCTCCATCACTCCCTCCCCAAACTATCCCTCCATCACTCCCTCCCCAACTATCCCTCCATCACTCCCTCCCCACTATCCCTCCATCACTCCCTCCCCAACTATCCCTCCATCACTCCCTCCCCAACTATCCCTCCATCTCTCCCCATCCCTCCATCACTCCCTTACTATCCCTCCATCACTCCCTCCCCAACTATCCCTCCATCTCTCCCCATCCCTCCATCTCTCCCTTACTATCCCCCCATCACTCCCTCCCCAACTATCCCTCCATCTCTCCCCATCCCTCCATCTCTCCCTTACTATCCCTCCATCACTCCTCCCCAACTATCCCTCCATCTCTCCCCATCCCTCCATCACTCCCTTACTATCCCTCCATCGCTCCCTCCCCAACTATCCCTCCATCTCTCCCCATCCCTCCATCTCTCCCTTACTATCCCTCCATCACTCCCTCCCCAACTATCCCTCCATCACTCCCCATCCCTCCAGCACTCCCTTACTATCCCTCCATCACTCCCTCCCCAACTATCCCTCCATCACTCCCTCCCCAACTATCCCTCCATCACTCCCTCCCCAACTATCCCTCCATCACTCCCCATCCCTCCATCTCTCCCTTACTATCCCTCCATCACTCCCTCCCCAACTATCCCTCCATCACTCCCCATCCCTCCATCTCTCCCTTACTATCCCTCCATCACTCCCTCCCCAACTATCCCTCCAACACTCCCCCTCCCTCCATCCCTCCCTCCCCATCCCTCCATCACTCCCTTACTGCCCCTCCGTCCCTCCCTCCCCACCTCCCCCTCTGGCCCCCCCTCCCTCCATCTCTTTCTCCCATTCCTACCTCCATCACTCCGTCTGTACCTCCCCATCCATCCATCCCTCCCTCCCTACCTCCCTACCTCCCATCCATCATCACGACCTCACTCTCCATCACTCCATCCATCCCTGCCTTCCCGTCCATCACTCCCTCCCTACCATCATCACTTCCTTGCTCTCCATCATTACGCAACCATCCCTACCTCCCCCTCCATCCCTACCTCCATCACTCCATCCCCCCCAAGTACTTCCCCGGTCCGCCCTACCGCAAAATCCCTCCCCTCCCTCCATCACTACCTTAACATCCAGCCCTCCCTCTCCCTCAATCCAATCCCCTCCCCTTTCTTTGCCCCTCTCTCTGGACAAGACCCCCAGGCAGAGAGCAGGAAGAGCTCACTCCGTATCAAACACGGACACACATAACCCAGCGTTTGGACACTCAGCAAGAGCTCCACAAATCCTCTGGTACAGACCCCCCACCCCCCCCCACCCCCACCCCCACCCCCACCCCCACCACCAACACCAACTCAACAAGCGACGTCCATCGGGACCTCTCGGAACGTTCCGGGAGACGGAGCAAGGCCCTGAGGACCTTGCCATCCACTGGCACCCACTCGGGTTGGGATGGGTTTCGAGAGGGGCGGGCGGATTTGTGTGGGGTGGAGGAACGGGGATTCCTGGGACAAGCCTCCCTCCTTTTAGTTGGCTCCTGAGTCAGGGCCTTTGGGAGGTGGGGGACGTTTTCTAACCTCCGCTGGGCTGGTCTGAGGACGTCCCGAAGGTTTTCGCACTCTTGCCCGCCTGACACACCTCCGGGGGAAATCTCCAGCCCTGACCCAACATCCAGAGCGTGCAGCTGCCCCGGGAGACTGGCATCAGGCTCAGGACGTGGGGGCGGGGCATCAGTTACACATGCCTCGCCTCTGAGGCTTGGGGGAGGGTCGGTGCTGAGGGAGCGCCGCACTGTGTGGGGAGGGTCGGTGCTGAGGGAGTGCCGCACCGTGGGAGGGTCACTGCTAAGGGAGCGCCACACTGTGGGGAGGGTCGGTGCTGAGGGAGCGCCGCACTGTGGGGAGGGTCGGTGCTGAGGGAGCGCCGCACTGTGTGGGGAGGGTCGGTGCTGAGGGAGCGCCGCACCGTGGGAGGGTCACTGCTAAGGGAGCGCCGCACTGTGGGGAGGGTCGGTGCTGAGGGAGCGCCGCACTGTGGGGAGGGTCGGTGCTGAGGGAAGGTCAGTGCTGAGGGAGCGCCGCACCATTGCGCTGACCCTCCTGCAGTGCGGCGCTCCCTCAGCACTGACCCTCCCACACAGTGCGGCACTCCCTCAGCACTGACCCTCCCCACAGTGCGGGGCTCCCTCAGCGCTGACCCTCCCACAGTGCGGCGCTCCCTCAGCACCGACCCTCCCCACACAGTGCGGCGCTCCCTCAGCACCGACCCTCCCCACACAGTGCGGCGCTCCCTCAGCACCGACCCTCCCCACACAGTGCGGCGCTCCCTCAGCACCGACCCTCCCCACACAGTGCGGTGCTCCCTCAGCACTGACCCTCCCCACACAGTGCAGCACTCCCTCAGCACTAACCCTCCCACACAGTGCGGCGCTCCCTCAGCACTGACCCTCCCCACACACAGTGCGGCGCTCCCTCAGCACAGACCATCCCCACACAGTGCGGCGCTCCCTCAGCACCGACCCTCCCCACACACAGTGCGGCGCTCCCTCAGCACCGACCCTCCCCACACAGTGCGGCGCTCCCTCCGCACTGACCCTCCCCACACAGTGCGGCACTCCCTCAGCACCGACCCTCCCACACAGTGCGGTGCTCCCTCAGCACAGACCCTCCCCACACAGTGCGGTGCTCCCTCAGCACTGACCCTCCCCACACAGTGCGGCGCTCCCTCAGCACAGACCCTCCCCACACAGTGTGGCGCTCCCTCAGCACCGACCCTCCCACAGTGCGGCGCTCCCTCAGCACAGACCCTCCCACACACAGTGCGGCACTCCCTCAGCACCGACCCTCCCACACAGTGCGGCACTCCCTCAGCACTGACCCTCCCACACAGTGCGGCGCTCCCTCAGCACCGACCCTCCCACACAGTGCGGCACTCCCCTCAGCACTGATCCTCCCACACACAGTGCGGCACTCCCTCAGCACCGACCCTCCCACACAGTGCGGCACTCCCTCAGCACTGACCCTCCCACACAGTGTGGTGCTCCCTCAGCACCGACCCTCCCACACAGTGCGGCACTCCCTCAGCACAGACCCTCCCACAGTGCGGCGCTCCCTCAGCACCGACCCTCCCCACACAGTGCGGCGCTCCCTCAGCACCGACCCTCCCCACACAGTGCGGCGCTCCCTCAGCACTGACCCTCCCCACACAGTGCGGCGCTCCCTCAGCACTGACCCTCCCCACACAATGCGGCGCTCCCTCAGCACTGACCCTCCCCACACAGTGCGGCGCTCCCTCAGCACCAGCGATGGGGTCAGGTCTCCACGGTGGGGGACTGTCCCACTCACAAGCTGTACGCACGGCTGGACCCACAGCTTTGAACCAGGGGTGAGGCCACCCCATGCAACCCACCGCATCATAGCTGAGGGGTTGGGGGAATGGGTGTGGTGGAGACAGAGCGATGGGAGGGGAGGGGGGGTGTCAAAGCTCCCGACGTAAACTGCCACCCACCCTGTTTGAGTGCGGGAGATGTGAGAGGACAATGCATGGCTGGTCCAATCCAGGTCCCACTCACAAGCTGCATGCAGAGAGATTGTTTTTAAAACTACACGAGATTAAATATGTGATTAAACAGAAAAGAAGCAATATCAACTCACTCTCACTCGCCTCGAGTCCTTTATTCCTCACATCGTTGGGTCTGGGGGAGTGGGGGGGTCAAAAACAGAGCCGTCAAGCAAAATCTGAAGGGTCCCCCGCTGTGACAAGTGGAGCAGAATTTTATTTTCGAAGTGCTGCGAGTTAAGATGGAGTCATAGAGGTTTACATCATGGAAACAGGCCCTTCGGCCCACCTTGTCCATGCCAGCCCCCTTTTTTCTAAGCCACTAAGCTAGTCTCAATTGCCCATCCCGATCCCTGTAACCCATGCAGAATTATAGAATCCAGCAGTGCGGAAGGAGGCCGTTCAGCCCATCAAGTCTGCAACAACCACAATCCCACCCAGGCCCTATCCCTAAAACTCCATGCATTTACCCTGGCCAGACCCCTCACACTGAAGGGCAATTTAGCACGGCCAATCCACCCTAACCTACACATCTTTGGGTCACTAAGGGACAATTTAGCACGGCCAATCCACCCTAACCTACACATCTTTGGGACACTAAGGGACAATTTAGCACGGCCAATCCACCTAACCTACACATCTTTGGGACACTAAGGGGACAATTTAGCATGGCCAATCCACCTAACCTACACATCTTTGGGACACTAAGGGGACAATTTAGCACGGCCAATCCACCCTAACCTACACATCTTTGGACACTAAGGGACAATTTAGCACGGCCAATCCACCCTAACCTACACATCTTTGGGACACTAAGGGACAATTTAGCACGGCCAATCCACCCTAACCTACACATCTTTGGGACACTAAGGGGACAATTT
>NW_027650846.1:12500-39693 GCF_965287045.1 Carcharhinus amblyrhynchos
CTGTCCCCCCATCAAACACTCCCAGGACAGGTACAGCACGGGGTTAGATACAGAGTAAAGCTCCCTCTACACTGTCTCCCCATCAAACACTCCCAGGACAGGTACAGCACGGGGTTAGATACAGAGTAAAGTTCCCTCTACACTGTCCCCCCATCAAACACTCCCAGGACAGGGACAGCACGGGGTTAGATACAGAGTGAAGCTCCCTCTACACTGTCCCCCCCATCAAACACTCCCAGGACAGGTACAGCACGGGGTTAGATACAGAGTAAAGCTCCCTCTACACTGTCCCCCCATCAAACACTCCCAGGACAGGTACAGCACGGGGTTAGATACAGAGTAAAGCTCCTCCTACACTGTGGAGGAGAACGTGGGACTCACTCCCATGGGTGGAGTGGGGGAGAGAACATGGGGCTCACACCCACTGGAGTGGGGGAGAGAACGTGGGACTCGCTCCCAGTGAGGGAACAGGGATAGAACGTGGGACTCACTCCCATGGGTGGAGTGGGGGAGAACGTGGGACTCACTCCCAGTGAGGGAACAGGGGGAGAATGTGGGACTCGCTCCCACGGGGGGAGTGGTCGTAGTGAATAGCATCGGTGTGTTTAAGGGAGTGGGGGGCAGAGAGGAGAGGGGCCTTTACAGTGCAGGATGATCCACAGAAATAGTTTAGACTATTCTACAAAGGAACCAGAGAAACAGGAGGAGGCCATCCAGCCCCTCTCCCCTCCAGCCTGTTCCACAGGGACAGGAGGAGGCCATCCAGCCCCTCGGCCGTCCCTCTACTCACCCCCATTTTCTCCAAGGACTTAGCCAGCACGTCGCAGCCTTTTTTCTGGTTGACGAAGATGATGATGGGGGGGTCGAACCCTTCTTCCAGCAGGGCCAGCAGCTTCTTCCTGGAAACACGATACAGCCACGTTAATCACCCGCAGAGAGAGAGAGAGAGAGAGACAGGAACAGCAGGAGGGGGGGCCATTCAGCCCCGTCCTGTCCGATCGCACCCCCCCCCCCCTCCCCCAAAACCCTCCCAGCGGTTACCTCTTCTCTCCCTCCGACATCAGGTAGACCCGCTGCTCCACCCGTTCGTGGGGTTTGCCGGCGGACCCGATGTAGACGACGGCCGGCCTGCGCAGGTAGCTGCGGGCGAGTCGCTCCACCGAGGGAGGCATCGTGGCTGTAAACATGACCGTCTGTGCGTGTGTGTGTGTGTGTGTGTGTGTGTGTGTGTGTGTGTGTGGGGGGGGGGTGGGGTGGGGGGGAAACAATAAACACACAGTGAGTGAGAGACACGCAACTCCAATTCTTCGAAAGCCTCAACGCTCACCCCGAGTCTATCTCGCTGGCTCTCTCTCTCTCTTACCCCCCGCCGACCCCCACCCCCACCCCCCCCCCCCCCACCCCACCCCACCCCACAGCGCCCGCCCCCTCGTCAAGACCAGAAAGACACAGGAGCAGATTTAGGCCACTCGGAAGACACAGGAAGAGATGGACCAGTAGAGGCCCAACACCCTCTACTTTCTCAGGAGACTAAGGAAATTTGGCATGTCCGCTACGGACTCTCACCGACTTTTACAGATGCGCCCCCCCCCCCGATAGAAAGCATCCTTTCCGGGTGTATCCCAGCTCGGTCTGGGGCTCCTGCTCTGACCAAGACCGCAAGGAACTACAAAGGGTTGTGTGTGTGTGTGTGTGTGTGTGTGTGTGTGAACGTAGCCCAGTCCCATCACGCAAACCAGCCTCCCATCCATTGACTCCGTCTACACTTCCCGCTGCCTCAGGGGGGGGAAAAGCAGCCGGTATAATCAAGGACCCCCCCCTCCCCCCCGACACACCCCGGACATTCTCTCTTCCACCTTCTTCCTTCGGGGGAAAAAGGTACAAAAGTCGGTCGGTACGGGACCTCAGACTCAAGAACAGCTTCTTCCCTGCTGCTGTCGGACTTTTGAATGGACCTCCCTCGCGTTGAGCTGGTCTTTCTCTACACCCTCGCTGTGACTGTAACACTACATTCTGCACCCTCTCTCCTTTCCTTCTCTATGAACGGTATGCTTTGTCTGTCTAGCGCGCAAGAAACAATACTTTTCACTGTGTGTTAATACAGGTGACATTTGGGAGTTCCTATTGAATCTGCTTCCACCGCCCTTTCAGATCACAACAACTCCAAAACAAAATTCTCCACATCTACCCCCACCCCCAGGTTCTGTCACCAATTGTCTTCAATCTCTGTCTGCCCACCCTCTGGTTACTGACCCCTCCTGCCCCGGGTAAGCAGTTTTTCTCTCCCTCCCTCCCTGTCCTTAGATAGTCACTCCCTCCACCACTGACGCACAGTGGCAGCTGTGCGCACCGACTACTGGATGCCCCACGGTGACTCGCCGAGGCTCCTTCAAACAGCACCTTGCAAATCCGTGCGCCATACCTGTCTGTACTTATGTTTGCCGAGCTCGAAGTTGGCCATCATCTTCTCGGGGTCCTCCGCCTCGTCGGTATCCGGTTTCTGGTTGGTGACGGGCATGTGCTCGAGGATCCGCTGTACGTCCGGTTCGAAGCCCATGTCGATCATCCGATCAGCTTCGTCCAGAACCACGTAGGTGCAGCGGCTCAACACCAGGTATCGGTTCTCGAGGACATCGATCAGACGCCCCGGTGTGGCGATCACAATCTGGAGAGACAACAAGGCTCAAAAACAGAAGGACAAGCGCTCCCTCAGCACTGATCCTCCCCACACAGTGCGGCGGTCCCTCAGCACTGACCCTCCCCACACAGTGCGGCGGTCCCTCAGCACTGACCCTCCCCACACAGTGCGGCGCTCCCTCAGCACCGACCCTCCCCACACACAGTGCGGCGCTCCCTCAGCACTGACCCTCCCCACACACAGTGCGGCGCTCCCTCGGCACCGACCCTCCCACAGTGCGGCGCTCCCTCAGCACCGACCCTCCCCACACACAGTGCGGTGCTCCCTCAGCACCGACCCTCCCCACACACAGTGCGGTGCTCCCTCAGCACCGACCCTCCCCACACACAGTGCGGCGCTCCCTCAGCACCGACCCTCCCCACACACAGTGCGGCGCTCCCTCGGCACCGACCCTCCCACAGTGCGGCGCTCCCTCAGCACCGACCCTCCCCACACACAGTGCGACGCTCCCTCGGCACCGACCCTCCCCACACACAGTGCGACGCTCCCTCGGCACCGACCCTCCCCACACACAGTGCGACGCTCCCTCGGCACCGACCCTCCCCACACACAGTGCGGCGCTCCCTCGGCACCGACCCTCCCACAGTGCGGCGCTCCCTCAGCACCGACCCTCCCCACACACAGTGCGACGCTCCCTCGGCACCGACCCTCCCCACACACAGTGCGACGCTCCCTCGGCACCGACCCTCCCCACACACAGTGCGACGCTCCCTCGGCACCGACCCTCCCCACACACAGTGCGGTGCTCCCTCAGCACCGACCCTCCCCACACACAGTGCGGCGCTCCCTCGGCACCGACCCTCCCCACACACAGTGCGACGCTCCCTCGGCACCGACCCTCCCCACACACAGTGCGGTGCTCCCTCAGCACCGACCCTCCCCACACACAGTGCGGTGCTCCCTCGGCACCGACCCTCCCCACACACAGTGCGACGCTCCCTCGGCACCGACCCTCCCCACACACAATGCGACGCTCCCTCGGCACCGACCCTCCCCACACACAGTGCGACGCTCCCTCGGCACCGACCCTCCCCACACACAGTGCGGCGCTCCCTCGGCACCGACCCTCCCCACACACAGTGCGACGCTCCCTCGGCACCGACCCTCCCCACACACAGTGCGGTGCTCCCTCAGCACCGACCCTCCCCACACACAGTGCGACGCTCCCTCGGCACCGACCCTCCCCACACACAGTGCGGCGCTCCCTCAGCACCGACCCTCCCCACACAGTGCGGCGCTCCCTCAGCACCGACCCTCCCCACACACAGTGCGACGCTCCCTCGGCACCGACCCTCCCCACACACAGTGCGACGCTCCCTCGGCACCGACCCTCCCCACACACAGTGCGGCGCTCCCTCAGCACCGACCCTCCCCACACAGTGCGGCGCTCCCTCAGCACCGACCCTCCCCACACACAGTGCGACGCTCCCTCGGCACCGACCCTCCCCACACACAGTGCGGCGCTCCCTCGGCACCGACCCTCCCCACACACAGTGCGGCGCTCCCTCAGCACCGACCCTCCCCACACACACAGTGCGGCGCTCCCTCGGCACCGACCCTCCCACAGGAATGGAGTGTTTACCTCGCAGCCCATCCGGAGACGGAATCCTTGGTCTTCCCGAGAGATTCCACCGATCACAGCCACCGTGCGGATCCCCAAAGGCTTCCCGAACTTGATAGTCTCCTCCTCGATCTGCTGTGCCAATTCACGGGTAGGAGCCAGAATAATGGCATACGGACCCTGGTCAGATTCCTCGATCCTGTACGCAGGAGGGCAGAGAAACGGGCAACAGGTTAGGGCGAGTGGGGAGAGGGGGCTGCGATTGTTCTCCTCGGAGCAGAGAAGGTTACTGGGAGATTTAATCTAATAGTTCAAAATCACAAACAGCGGGAGCGAGAGCGGCAGAGGCAGAGACCCTCCCACAGTGCGGCGCTCCCTCAGCGCTGACCCTCCCCACACACAGTGCGGCGCTCCCTCAGCACTGACCCTCCCCACACACAGTGCGGCGCTCCCTCAGCACTGACCCTCCCCACACACAGTGCGGCGCTCCCTCAGCACTGACCCTCCCCACACACAGTGCGGCGCTCCCTCAGCACCGACCCTCCCCACACACACAGTGCGGCGCTCCCTCAGCACCGACCCTCCCCACACAGTGCGGCGCTCCCTCAGCACCGACCCTCCCCACACACAGTGCGGCGCTCCCTCAGCACCGACCCTCCCCACACACAGTGCGGCGCTCCCTCAGCACGGAGCGGGGTTTGGTGCTGTCTTACCTGTCGAGTTTGGGGAGAGTGGTGATCCAGACCAGTAACGGGATGAGGAAGGCGGCCGTTTTGCCACTTCCTGTCTCCGCCACGCCGATGATGTCTCTGTTCTGGAGTCCGATGGGGATGGCTTGACGCTGGATGGGCGTGGGTTCCTGAATGGGACAGAAGGAGACGAGATCTGTCAGGCTTTTCCCACCCGAGCCGTGAGGCATTGGGGAGAGTTACAGAACGGAGAGAGATCTCGGGGGTAACAGGTTCACAGCTCCTTGAAAGTGGGGGTCCCAGGTGGACAGAGTGGTGAAGAAGGCAGTCGGCATGCTTGGTTTTCATCGGTCAGAACATTGAATACAGGAGTTGGGGACGTCTTGTTGAAGTTGGACAAGACATTGGTAAGGCCCACACTTGGAAATACTGTGTACAGTTCTGGTCACCCTATTATAGAAAGGATATTATTAAACTAGAAAGAGCGCGGAAAAGATTTACTAGGATGTTACCGGGGACTTCTGATGGATTGAGTTATAAGGAGAGGCTGGGATAGACTGGGACTTTTTTCTCTGGAGTGTAGGAGGCTGAGGGGTGATCTTATAGAGGTCTATAAAATAATGAGGGGCACAGATCAGCGAGATAGTCAATATCTTTTTCCCCCCCAAAGGTAGGGGGAGTCTAAAACTAGAGGGCAGAGGTTTAAGGGTAGGGAGGGGGGTGTAGGGGGGGGGCTGAAGGAGGTTACAGAGATAGGGAGGGGATGTAGGGGGAGGTTACAGAGATAGGGAGGGGATGTAGGGGGTGCTGGAGGAGGTTACAGAGATAGGGAGGGGATGTAGGGGGAGGTTACAGAGATAGGGAAGGGATGTAGGGGGTGCTGGAGGAGGTTACAGAGATACGAAGGGGCACATGGGGCTGGAGGAGGTTACAGAGATAGGGAGGGGGTGTAGGGCTGGAGGAGGTTACAGAGATAGGGAGGGGGTGTAGGGGGGGCTGGAGGAGGTTACAGAGATAGGGAGGGGGTGTAGGGGGGCTGGAGGAGGTTACAGAGATAGGGAGGGGGTGTAGGGGGAGCTGGAGGAGGTTACAGAGATAGGGAGGGAATGTAGGGGGGGCTGGAGGAGGTTACAGAGATAGGGAGGGGGGTGTAGGGGGGGCTAGAGGAGGTTACAGAGATAGGGAGGGGGGTGTAGGGGGGGCTAGAGGAGGTTACAGAGATAGGGAGGGGGTGTAGGGGGGGCTGGAGGAGGTTACAGAGATAGGGAGGGGGGTGTAGGGGCTGGAGGGGGTTACAGAGATAGGGAGGGGGGTGTAGGGGGGTGCTGGAGGAGGTTACAGAGATAGGGAGGGGGTGTAGGGGTGCTGGAGGAGGTTACAGAGATAGGGAGGGGGGTGTAGGGGGGTGCTGGAGGAGGTTACAGAGATAGGGAGGGGGTGTAGGGGGGTGCTGGAGGAGGTTACAGAGATAGGGAGGGGGTGTAGGGGGGTGCTGGAGGAGGTTACAGAGATAGGGAGAGGGTGTAGGGGGGGGACTGGAGGAGGTTACAGAGATAGGGAGGGGGGTGTAGGGGGGGGCTGAACTTCCAGGGGGAATCATGCGGCCTGGGTGGGATGTTGGAGACAGTTCCCCAAGGCAGCAGGGAAGACAAGCAAGGTTCTGAAAGTTGCCCCACCCTCTCTATCCCCTCTCCCCACTCCTCACCTTGTAACCACACTTGTCGATGACCTCCTGAATGTGGAGCGGGAGACTGGAATCTTTCCAGGAGCGGATGGGATTGGGAATCCGCCCACCCTTCGTCGTAATGCTGTAATCCTCCCGGAATATCCTCCAATCCCTCTCCGTCATCTCATCCAGTTTCTTCTGGGACCAGTGACGATCGTCCCACCTCTGTTTTGCCTCCTTCTTGCGCACCTTCCGCAGCCGGGCCCTGCGTCCGGGAGACAGGGTGCAGTCAGAGGGCAGCGTGTGTCAGCATCAGACCCCCTCCCACACAGTGCGGCGCTCCCCCAGCACCGACCCTCCCCACGCAGTGCGGCGCTCCCTCAGCACTGACCCTCCCCACACACACAGTGCGGCGCTCCCCCAGCACCGACCCTCCCCACACACACAGTGCGGCGCTCCCTCAGCACCGACCCTCCCCACACACACAGTGCGGCGCTCCCTCAGCACCGACCCTCCCCACACAGTGCGGCGCTCCCTCAGCACTGACCCTCCCCACACAGTGCGGCGCTCCCTCAGCACTGACCCTCCCCACACACAGTGCGGCACTCCCCCAGCACCGACCCTCCCCACGCAGTGCGACGCTCCCCCAGCACCGACCCTCCCCACGCAGTGCGGCGCTCCCTCAGCACCGACCCTCCCCACACAGTGCGGTGCTCCCCCAGCACCGACCCTCCCCACACAGTGCGGCGCTCCCTCAGCACTGACCCTCCCCACACAGTGCGGCGCTCCCTCAGCACTGACCCTCCACAAAGTGCTTGCGGACGGCCCCCTCCCACTCCCTCACTCACTCTTCCTGCTCCTTCTCCTCCAGCGTGCGTCTCTTCTCCATCAGGTCCCCGTAGAACCTCGACTGCTCCCTCTTCTGTTGCTTGAGGTCGATGCCAGCAATGAAACCCCGGCCCAACAGCTGGACATGGTGGCGCTCCTTGTACCTGGAGAGAACGTGGCAGAATGTCAGAGAGAGAGAGAGAGAGAGAGGGGCACAGAGAGAGAGGGGGGGGGGACAGAGAGAGAGTGAGAGAGAGAGAGGGGGAGGCAGAGAGAGAGACAGAGAGAGAGAGAAAGAGAGTGGGGCAAAGAGAGGGAGAGAGGGGGGCAAAGAGAGGGGAGGGAGAGAAGGAGAAAGGGGAGGTAATCTATCCTCACATGGGGAGATTGGAGGAGAGTCCCACTCCCCGGGGAGGCAGTCTGTACTCTCAAGGGGAGAGTGAGGGAGGATCTCACTCCCTGGGGAGGTTACTGTACAGGGAGAGATGGAGAAGGGCGGAGGTTGCACTCCCTGGGGGAGGGTCTCACTCCCTGGGGAGGTTAACTGTACAGGGGGAGATGGAGAAGGGGGGAGGGTCTCACTCCCTGGGGAGGTTAACTGTACAGGGGGAGATGGAGAAGGGGGGAGGGTCTCACTCCCTGGGGAGGTTAACTGTACAGGGGGAGATGGAGAAGGGGGGAGGGTCTCACTCCCTGGGGAGGTTAACTGTACAGGGGGAGATGGAGAAGGGGGGAGGGTCTCACTCCCTGGGAGGTTAACTGTACAGGGGGAGATGGAGAAGGGGGGAGGGTCTCACTCCCTGGGGAGGTTAACTGTACAGGGGGAGTGGAGCAGGCGAGTTGCATCGCAGAGGAGATTGGGAGTGGACTTCACTCCCTGGGAGGCGTACAGGGGGAGATGGAGAAGGGGGGAGGTTGCACTCCCTGAGGGAGATTGGGAGAGGGATCATCACTCCCTGGGGAGGTTAACTGTACAGGGGGAGATTGGAGGAGAGTCCCACTCCCTGGGGTGGTGGTCTGTACTCACAGGGGGAGATTGGGAGGAGGGTCCCACTCCCTGGGGAGGTTAACTGAGGTCTCACTCCCTGGGAGGTTAACTGTACAGGGGGAGATGGAGAAGGGGGAGGTTGCACTCCCTGAGGGAGATTGGGAGAGGGTCTCACTCCCTGGGGAGGTTAGCTGTACAGGGGGAGATTGGAGGAGAGTCCCACTCCCTGGGGTGGTCACAGGGGGAGATTGGGAGGAGGGTCCCACTCCCTGGGAGGTTAAACTGTACAGGGGGAGATGGAGAAGGGGGGAGGGGCTCCCTGGGGTGGTGGTCTGTACTCACAGGGGGAGATTGGGAGGAGGGTCCCACTCCCTGGGGAGGTTAACTGTACAGGGGGAGATGGAGAAGGGGGGAGGGTCTCACTCCCCGGAGAGGTGGTCTATACTCACAGGGGGTTGTAGTCCAACGAGGTGTCCTCCGACGCGTCCCACTCGAAGACGAACTTCCTGTCGTTGAGATGTCTCGTCCGCCGCCGTTTCTTCACCCCCCCCAGGTAGCGCTCCTGCGAGAGACACCAAGTCCCACTCAGCACAACTCGCTCTGCGACCTTGCCCTAACGTCGCCTGCTGCACCGCCCTCCGCGGGGCCCTCACCTTCCGAGCTCCAACACCACTCCCCACCCCTCTCGCAACACACACACACCTTAAGATGGCCAACCCAGAAAACCAGGGTGGGCATCGGATATTCGACCTGGAGTGAGGGTGGAGGAAAGAACCGAAGGCCACCTTCCTAAATTTGCAGATGGTACAAAGACTGTGGCGAGACGAGGAAGCGGGGGGCTGCAGAGGGACTTGGGCAGGTTAGGGGGAGTGGGCAAAGAAGGGGCAGATGGAACACAATGTGGGGAAGTGTGAGGTTCCGCGCTTTGGAAGGGGGGGATGGAGGCGTTTAAAATAGGAAAAGACTATTTTCTAAATGGAGAAATGCTTCGAAAAACAGAAACACAAGGGGACTTGGGAGTCCTGGTTCAAGATTCTCAGAAGATTAACGCGTAGGTTCGGTCAGCAGGTAGGAAGGTAAATGCAACGTTAGCATTCATGTGGAGAGGGCTGGAATACAAGAGCAGGGATGGACTTCTGAGGCTGTGTGAGGCTCTGGTCGGACCCCATTTGGAGTATTGTGAGCAGTTTTGGGGTCCCCCCGTATCTCAGGAAGGATGGGCTGGGCCCTTGGAAAGGGTCCAGAGGGAGGTTCACCAGAACGATCCCTGGAATGAAGAGCTTGTGGTGTGAGGAACGGGTTGAGGATTCTGGGTCTGTACTCATTGGGAGTTTAGAAGGATGAGGAGTGGGGGGGGATCTTATTGAAACTTACAGGAGGCCCTGGATAGAGTGGACGTGGGAGAGGATGTTTCCACTAGTAGGAAAAACTAGAACCAGAGAGGGCACAACCTCAGGGTGAAGGGACGCTCCTTTAAAACAGAGATGGGGAGGGATTTCTTCACCCAGAGAGTGGGGAATGTGGGGAACTCTTTGCCGCAGAGGAGGCCGGGGTCACTGAGTGTCTTTAAGACAGAGATGGATCGGTTCCCGATTAATAAGGGGATCAGGGGGAAAAGGCAGGAGAATGGGGGGATGAGAAAAATATCAGCCATGATTGAATGAGGGGGCAGACTCGATGGACCAAATTTTGCTCCTGTGTCTCTGATTAGATTAGATTTATTATTGTCACGTGTATCGGGGATACAGTGAAAAGTATTGCTTCTGGCGTGCTGTACAGACAAAGCATACCGTTCATAGAGAAGGAAAGGAGAGAGGGTGCAGAATGTTAGTGTTACGGTCACAGCGAGGGTGTAGAGAAAGATCAGCTTAACGCGAGGGAGGTCCATTCAAAAGCTTGACGGCAGCAGGGAAGAAGCTGTTCTTGAGTCGGTCGGTACGGGACCTCAGACTTTTGTATCTTTCTCCCCCCGACGGAAGAAGGTGGAAGAGAGAATGTCCGGGGTGTGTGTGGGGTGGGGTGTGTGTGTGTGTGTGTCCGTCCTTGATTATACCGGCTGCTTTTCCCCGAGGCAGCGGGAAGTGTGGACGGAGTCAATGGATGGGAGGCTGGTGATGGAATGGGACACATTCGCGACCCTACCAGGACGGGTTGGTGGTGATCTGGACACCTAGAAACTTGAAGCTCTCGACCCTTTCAAAGACCATGGTCTCATGGACCGTGGATGCGAGGCTGAGGCTGGATTTCCCTCCTTCCCTCATCCGCCCAGGGTCTGTGGCGTGCGGAAGGTATAGGCAGCGGGGGGAGGGGGGGGGGGGCTGGCTTCCGCGTGGCCATACCTTGATGGCCTGCAGCTCCTTGGTCTTGTCCTTCTCCTCGCGCATCTTCAGTCTGCCGCCTTCCTCGTCATTGCTCTGGTTCTCCCGCTCGATCCTCTCTCTCCGCTCTCTCCTCTCTCGTTCCTGGGGGTCCTCTGAGGAGCGGGACACGGGGGTGGGGTGGGGGGGAACATGGGGGTGAACAGAGTGAGAAACAGGACGATCGCCCACACTCGACTTCCTACCTTTGCCCCAACTCGCAACCAAACCTTGGGGTGTGGGATGGGGGGGGTAAATGTATGGGGTTGTGGGGATAGGGCCTGGGGTGGGATTGTTGTCAGTGCAGACTCGATGGGCTGAATGGCCTCCTTCTGCACTGTAAGGATTCTATGATTCTTTTGATCCAGCAAGCCTATACCACATATTAATCCCACTAGTCCTCCTGACACTAAGGGACAATTTAGCACGGCCAGTCCACCCTAACCTACACATCTTTGGGACACTAAGGGACAATTTAGCACGGCCAATCCACCCTAACCTACACATCTTTGGGACACTAAGGGACAATTTAGCACGGCCAATCCACCCTAACCTACACATCTTTGGGACACTAAGGGACAATTTAGCACGGCCAATCCACCCTAACCTACACATCTTTGGGACACTAAGGGACAATTTAGCACGGCCAATCCACCCTAACCTACACATCTTTGGGACACTAAGGGACAATTTAGCACGGCCAATCCACCCTAACCTACACATCTTTGGGACACTAAGGGGCAATTTAGCACGGCCAATCCACCCTAACCTACACATCTTTGGGACACTAAGGGACAATTTAGCACGGCCAATCCACCCTAACCTACACATCTTTGGGACACTAAGGGGCAATTTAGCACGGCCAATCCACCCTAACCTACACATCTTTGGGACACTAAGGGGCAATTTAGCACGGCCAATCCACCCTAACCTACACATCTTTGGGACACTAAGGGACAATTTAGCACGGCCAATCCACCCTAACCTACACATCTTTGGGACACTAAGGGGCAATTTAGCACGGCCAATCCACCCTAACCTACACATCTTTGGGACACTAAGGGGCAATTTAGCACGGCCAATCCACCCTAACCTACACATCTTTGGGACACTAAGGGACAATTTAGCACGGCCAATCCACCCTAACCTACACATCTTTGGGACACTAAGGGGCAATTTAGCATGGCCAATCCACCCTAACCTACACATCTTTGGGACACTAAGGGGCAATTTAGCACGGCCAATCCACCCTAACCTACACATCTTTGGGACACTAAGGGGCAATTTAGCACGGCCAATCCACCCTAACCTACACATCTTTGGGACACTAAGGGACAATTTAGCACGGCCAATCCACCCTAACCTACACATCTTTGGGACACTAAGGGACAATTTAGCACGGCCAATCCACCCTAACCTACACATCTTTGGACACTAAGGGGCAATTTAGCATGGCCAATCCACCCTAACCTACACATCTTTGGGACACTAAGGGACAATTTAGCATGGCCAATCCACCCTAACCTACACATCTTTGGGACACTAAGGGACAATTTAGCATGGCCAATCCACCCTAACCTACACATCTTTGGGACACTAAGGGACAATTTAGCATGGCCAATCCACCCTAACCTACACATCTTTGGGACACTAAGGGACAATTTAGCATGGCCAATCCACCCTAACCTACACATCTTTGGGACACTAAGGGACAATTTAGCATGGCCAATCCACCCTAACCTACACATCTTTGGGACACTAAGGGACAATTTAGCATGGCCAATCCACCCTAACCTACACATCTTTGGGACACTAAGGGGCAATTTAGCACGGCCAATCCACCCTAACCTACACATCTTTGGGACACTAAGGGACAATTTAGCACGGCCAATCCACCCTAACCTACACATCTTTGGGACACTAAGGGGCAATTTAGCACGGCCAATCCACCCTAACCTACACATCTTTGGGACACTAAGGGGCAATTTAGCACGGCCAATCCACCCTAACCTACACATCTTTGGGACACTAAGGGACAATTTAGCACGGCCAATCCACCCTAACCTACACATCTTTGGGACACTAAGGGGCAATTTAGCATGGCCAATCCACCCTAACCTACACATCTTTGGGACACTAAGGGGCAATTTAGCATGGCCAATCCACCCTAACCTACACATCTTTGGGACACTAAGGGGACAATTTAGCACGGCCAATCCACCCTAACCTACACATCTTTGGGACACTAAGGGGACAATTTAGCATGGCCAATCCACCCTAACCTACACATCTTTGGGACACTAAGGGGCAATTTAGCATGGCCAATCCACCCTAACCTACACATCTTTGGGACACTAAGGGGCAATTTAGCACGGCCAATCCACCCTAACCTACACATCTTTGGGACACTAAGGGGCAATTTAGCACGGCCAATCCACCCTAACCTACACATCTTTGGGACACTAAGGGACAATTTAGCACGGCCAATCCACCCTAACCTACACATCTTTGGGACACTAAGGGACAATTTAGCACGGCCAATCCACCCTAACCTACACATCTTTGGACACTAAGGGGCAATTTAGCATGGCCAATCCACCCTAACCTACACATCTTTGGGACACTAAGGGACAATTTAGCATGGCCAATCCACCCTAACCTACACATCTTTGGGACACTAAGGGACAATTTAGCATGGCCAATCCACCCTAACCTACACATCTTTGGGACACTAAGGGACAATTTAGCATGGCCAATCCACCCTAACCTACACATCTTTGGGACACTAAGGGACAATTTAGCATGGCCAATCCACCCTAACCTACACATCTTTGGGACACTAAGGGACAATTTAGCATGGCCAATCCACCCTAACCTACACATCTTTGGGACACTAAGGGACAATTTAGCATGGCCAATCCACCCTAACCTACACATCTTTGGGACACTAAGGACAATTTAGCATGGCCAATCCACCCTAACCTACACATCTTTGGGACACTAAGGACAATTTAGCATGGCCAATCCACCCTAACCTACACATCTTTGGGACACTAAGGGACAATTTAGCACGGCCAATCCACCCTAACCTACAGGTCTTTGGGACACTAAGGGACAATTTAGCACGGCCAATCCACCCTAACCTACAGGTCTTTGGGACACTAAGGGGCAATTTAGCACGGCCAATCCACCCTAACCTACACATCTTTGGGACACTAAGGGACAATTTAGCACGGCCAATCCACCCTAACCTACACATCTTTGGGACACTAAGGGGCAATTTAGCATGGCCAATCCACCCTAACCTACACATCTTTGGGACACTAAGGGGCAATTTAGCACGGCCAATCCACCCTAACCTACACATCTTTGGGACACTAAGGGGCAATTTAGCACGGCCAATCCACCCTAACCTACACATCTTTGGGACACTAAGGGACAATTTAGCACGGCCAATCCACCCTAACCTACACATCTTTGGGACACTAAGGGACAATTTAGCACGGCCAATCCACCCTAACCTACACATCTTTGGACACTAAGGGGCAATTTAGCATGGCCAATCCACCCTAACCTACACATCTTTGGGACACTAAGGGACAATTTAGCATGGCCAATCCACCCTAACCTACACATCTTTGGGACACTAAGGGACAATTTAGCACGGCCAATCCACCCTAACCTGCACATCTTTGGGACACTAAGGGGACAATTTAGCACGGCCAATCCACCCTAACCTACACATCTTTGGGACACTAAGGGACAATTTAGCACGGCCAATCCACCCTAACCTACACATCTTTGGGACACTAAGGGGACAATTTAGCACGGCCAATCCACCCTAACCTACACATCTTTGGGACACTAAGGGACAATTTAGCACGGCCAATCCACCCTAACCTACACATCTTTGGGACACTAAGGGACAATTTAGCACGGCCAATCCACCCTAACCTACACATCTTTGGACACTAAGGGGCAATTTCGCATGGCCAATCCACCCTAACCTACACATCTTTGGGACACTAAGGGACAATTTAGCATGGCCAATCCACCCTAACCTACACATCTTTGGGACACTAAGGGACAATTTAGCATGGCCAATCCACCCTAACCTACACATCTTTGGGACACTAAGGGACAATTTAGCATGGCCAATCCACCCTAACCTACACATCTTTGGGACACTAAGGGACAATTTAGCATGGCCAATCCACCCTAACCTACACATCTTTGGGACACTAAGGGACAATTTAGCATGGCCAATCCACCCTAACCTACACATCTTGGGACACTAAGGGACAATTTAGCATGGCCAATCCACCCTAACCTACACATCTTTGGGACACTAAGGGACAATTTAGCATGGCCAATCCACCCTAACCTACACATCTTTGGGACACTAAGGACAATTTAGCATGGCCAATCCACCCTAACCTACACATCTTTGGGACACTAAGGGACAATTTAGCACGGCCAATCCACCCAAACCTACACATCTTTGGACACTAAGGGACAATTTAGCACGGCCAATCCACCCTAACCTACACATCTTTGGGACACTAAGGGGCAATTTAGCACGGCCAATCCACCCTAACCTACACATCTTTGGGACACTAAGGGACAATTTAGCACGGCCAATCCACCCTAACCTACACATCTTTGGGACACTAAGGGGCAATTTAGCACGGCCAATCCACCCTAACCTACACATCTTTGGGACACTAAGGGGCAATTTAGCACGGCCAATCCACCCTAACCTACACATCTTTGGGACACTAAGGGACAATTTAGCACGGCCAATCCACCCTAACCTACACATCTTTGGGACACTAAGGGGCAATTTAGCATGGCCAATCCACCCTAACCTACACATCTTTGGGACACTAAGGGGCAATTTAGCACGGCCAATCCACCCTAACCTACACATCTTTGGGACACTAAGGGGCAATTTAGCACGGCCAATCCACCCTAACCTACACATCTTTGGGACACTAAGGGACAATTTAGCACGGCCAATCCACCCTAACCTACACATCTTTGGGACACTAAGGGACAATTTAGCACGGCCAATCCACCCTAACCTACACATCTTTGGGACACTAAGGGACAATTTAGCACGGCCAATCCACCCTAACCTACACATCTTTGGGACACTAAGGGACAATTTAGCACGGCCAATCCACCCTAACCTACACATCTTTGGACACTAAGGGGCAATTTAGCATGGCCAATCCACCCTAACCTACACATCTTTGGGACACTAAGGGACAATTTAGCATGGCCAATCCACCCTAACCTACACATCTTTGGGACACTAAGGGACAATTTAGCACGGCCAATCCACCCTAACCTGCACATCTTTGGGACACTAAGGGGACAATTTAGCACGGCCAATCCACCCTAACCTACACATCTTTGGGACACTAAGGGGACAATTTAGCACGGCCAATCCACCCTAACCTACACATCTTTGGGACACTAAGGGACAATTTAGCACGGCCAATCCACCCTAACCTACACATCTTTGGGACACTAAGGGACAATTTAGCACGGCCAATCCACCCTAACCTACACATCTTTGGACACTAAGGGGCAATTTAGCATGGCCAATCCACCCTAACCTACACATCTTTGGGACACTAAGGGACAATTTAGCATGGCCAATCCACCCTAACCTACACATCTTTGGGACACTAAGGGACAATTTAGCATGGCCAATCCACCCTAACCTACACATCTTTGGGACACTAAGGGACAATTTAGCATGGCCAATCCACCCTAACCTACACATCTTTGGGACACTAAGGGACAATTTAGCATGGCCAATCCACCCTAACCTACACATCTTTGGGACACTAAGGGACAATTTAGCATGGCCAATCCACCCTAACCTACACATCTTTGGGACACTAAGGGACAATTTAGCATGGCCAATCCACCCTAACCTACACATCTTTGGGACACTAAGGGGCAATTTAGCACGGCCAATCCACCCTAACCTACACATCTTTGGGACACTAAGGGGCAATTTAGCACGGCCAATCCACCCTAACCTACAATACTCGATCGAGTCACTAAGGGCAATTTAGCACGTGCCAATCCACCCTAAACCTACAATCTTTGGGACACTAAGGGACAATTTAGCACGGCCAATCCACCCTAACCTACACATCTTTGGGACACTAAGGGGCAATTTAGCATGGCCAATCCACCCTAACCTACACATCTTTGGGACACTAAGGGGCAATTTAGCACGGCCAATCCACCCTAACCTACACATCTTTGGGACACTAAGGGCAATTTAGCACGGCCAATCCACCCTAACCTACACATCTTTGGGACACTAAGGGGACAATTTAGCACGGCCAATCCACCCTAACCTACACATCTTTGGGACACTAAGGGACAATTTAGCACGGCCAATCCACCCTAACCTACACATCTTTGGGACACTAAGGGGACAATTTAGCACGGCCAATCCACCCTAACCTACACATCTTTGGGACACTAAGGGGACAATTTAGCACGGCCAATCCACCCTAACCTACACATCTTTGGGACACTAAGGGACAATTTAGCACGGCCAATCCACCCTAACCTACACATCTTTGGGACACTAAGGGGACAATTTAGCACGGCCAATCCACCCTAACCTACACATCTTTGGGACACTAAGGGACAATTTAGCACGGCCAATCCACCCTAACCTACACATCTTTGGGACACTAAGGGACAATTTAGCACGGCCAATCCACCCTAACCTACACATCTTTGGGACACTAAGGGGACAATTTAGCACGGCCAATCCACCCTAACCTACACATCTTTGGGACACTAAGGGACAATTTAGCACGGCCAATCCACCCTAACCTACACATCTTTGGGACACTAAGGGGCAATTTAGCACGGCCAATCCACCCTAACCTACACATCTTTGGGACACTAAGGGCAATTTAGCACGGCCAATCCACCCTAACCTACACATCTTTGGGACACTAAGGGACAATTTAGCACGGCCAATCCACCCTAACCTACACATCTTTGGGACACTAAGGGGCAATTTAGCACGGCCAATCCACCCTAACCTACACATCTTTGGGACACTAAGGGGCAATTTAGCACGGCCAATCCACCCTAACCTACACCTTTGGGACACTAAGGGGCAATTTAGCACGGCCAATCCACCCTAACCTACACATCTTTGGGACACTAAGGGGCAATTTAGCACGGCCAATCCACCCTAACCTACACATCTTTGGGACACTAAGGGGACAATTTAGCACGGCCAATCCACCCTAACCTACACATCTTTGGGACACTAAGGGACAATTTAGCACGGCCAATCCACCCTAACCTACACATCTTTGGGACACTAAGGGGACAATTTAGCACGGCCAATCCACCCTAACCTACACATCTTTGGGACACTAAGGGGACAATTTAGCACGGCCAATCCACCCTAACCTACACATCTTTGGGACACTAAGGGACAATTTAGCATGGCCAATCCACCCTAACCTACACATCTTTGGGACACTAAGGGACAATTTAGCACGGCCAATCCACCCTAACCTACACATCTTTGGGACACTAAGGGACAATTTAGCACGGCCAATCCACCCTAACCTACACATCTTTGGGACACTAAGGGGCAATTTAGCACGGCCAATCCACCCTAACCTACACATCTTTGGGACACTAAGGGGCAATTTAGCACGGCCAATCCACCCTAACCTACACATCTTTGGGACACTAAGGGGCAATTTAGCACGGCCAATCCACCCTAACCTACACATCTTTGGGACACTAAGGGGCAATTTAGCACGGCCAATCCACCCTAACCTACACATCTTTGGGACACTAAGGGGCAATTTAGCACGGCCAATCCACCCTAACCTACACATCTTTGGGACACTAAGGGACAATTTAGCACGGCCAATCCACCCTAACCTACACATCTTTGGGACACTAAGGGGCAATTTAGCATGGCCAATCCACCCTAACCTACACATCTTTGGGACACTAAGGGGCAATTTAGCACGGCCAATCCACCCTAACCTACACATCTTTGGGACACTAAGGGGCAATTTAGCACGGCCAATCCACCCTAACCTACACATCTTTGGGACACTAAGGGACAATTTAGCACGGCCAATCCACCCTAACCTACACATCTTTGGGACACTAAGGGACAATTTAGCACGGCCAATCCACCCTAACCTACACATCTTTGGGACACTAAGGGACAATTTAGCACGGCCAATCCACCCTAACCTACACATCTTTGGACACTAAGGGACAATTTAGCACGGCCAATCCACCCTAACCTACACATCTTTGGACACTAAGGGGCAATTTAGCATGGCCAATCCACCCTAACCTACACATCTTTGGGACACTAAGGGACAATTTAGCATGGCCAATCCACCCTAACCTACACATCTTTGGGACACTAAGGGACAATTTAGCACGGCCAATCCACCCTAACCTGCACATCTTTGGGACACTAAGGGGACAATTTAGCACGGCCAATCCACCCTAACCTACACATCTTTGGGACACTAAGGGACAATTTAGCACGGCCAATCCACCCTAACCTACACATCTTTGGGACACTAAGGGGACAATTTAGCACGGCCAATCCACCCTAACCTACACATCTTTGGGACACTAAGGGACAATTTAGCACGGCCAATCCACCCTAACCTACACATCTTTGGGACACTAAGGGACAATTTAGCACGGCCAATCCACCCTAACCTACACATCTTTGGACACTAAGGGGCAATTTAGCATGGCCAATCCACCCTAACCTACACATCTTTGGGACACTAAGGGACAATTTAGCATGGCCAATCCACCCTAACCTACACATCTTTGGGACACTAAGGGACAATTTAGCATGGCCAATCCACCCTAACCTACACATCTTTGGGACACTAAGGGACAATTTAGCATGGCCAATCCACCCTAACCTACACATCTTTGGGACACTAAGGGACAATTTAGCATGGCCAATCCACCCTAACCTACACATCTTTGGGACACTAAGGGACAATTTAGCATGGCCAATCCACCCTAACCTACACATCTTTGGGACACTAAGGGACAATTTAGCATGGCCAATCCACCCTAACCTACACATCTTTGGGACACTAAGGGACAATTTAGCATGGCCAATCCACCCTAACCTACACATCTTTTGGACACTAAGGGACAATTTAGCATGGCCAATCCACCCTAACCTACACATCTTTGGGACACTAAGGGACAATTTAGCACGGCCAATCCACCCAAACCTACACATCTTTGGACACTAAGGGACAATTTAGCACGGCCAATCCACCCTAACCTACACATCTTTGGGACACTAAGGGGCAATTTAGCACGGCCAATCCACCCTAACCTACACATCTTTGGGACACTAAGGGACAATTTAGCACGGCCAATCCACCCTAACCTACACATCTTTGGGACACTAAGGGGCAATTTAGCACGGCCAATCCACCCTAACCTACACATCTTTGGGACACTAAGGGGCAATTTAGCACGGCCAATCCACCCTAACCTACACATCTTTGGGACACTAAGGGACAATTTAGCACGGCCAATCCACCCTAACCTACACATCTTTGGGACACTAAGGGGCAATTTAGCATGGCCAATCCACCCTAACCTACACATCTTTGGGACACTAAGGGGCAATTTAGCACGGCCAATCCACCCTAACCTACACATCTTTGGGACACTAAGGGGCAATTTAGCACGGCCAATCCACCCTAACCTACACATCTTTGGGACACTAAGGGGACAATTTAGCACGGCCAATCCACCCTAACCTACACATCTTTGGGACACTAAGGGACAATTTAGCACGGCCAATCCACCCTAACCTACACATCTTTGGGACACTAAGGGGACAATTTAGCACGGCCAATCCACCCTAACCTACACATCTTTGGGACACTAAGGGGACAATTTAGCACGGCCAATCCACCCTAACCTACACATCTTTGGGACACTAAGGGACAATTTAGCATGGCCAATCCACCCTAACCTACACATCTTTGGGACACTAAGGGGACAATTTAGCACGGCCAATCCACCCTAACCTACACATCTTTGGGACACTAAGGGACAATTTAGCACGGCCAATCCACCCAAACCTACACATCTTTGGACACTAAGGGACAATTTAGCACGGCCAATCCACCCTAACCTACACATCTTTGGGACACTAAGGGGCAATTTAGCACGGCCAATCCACCCTAACCTACACATCTTTGGGACACTAAGGGACAATTTAGCACGGCCAATCCACCCTAACCTACACATCTTTGGGACACTAAGGGGCAATTTAGCACGGCCAATCCACCCTAACCTACACATCTTTGGGACACTAAGGGGCAATTTAGCACGGCCAATCCACCCTAACCTACACATCTTTGGGACACTAAGGGACAATTTAGCACGGCCAATCCACCCTAACCTACACATCTTTGGGACACTAAGGGGCAATTTAGCATGGCCAATCCACCCTAACCTACACATCTTTGGGACACTAAGGGGCAATTTAGCACGGCCAATCCACCCTAACCTACACATCTTTGGGACACTAAGGGGCAATTTAGCACGGCCAATCCACCCTAACCTACACATCTTTGGGACACTAAGGGGACAATTTAGCACGGCCAATCCACCCTAACCTACACATCTTTGGGACACTAAGGGACAATTTAGCACGGCCAATCCACCCTAACCTACACATCTTTGGGACACTAAGGGGACAATTTAGCACGGCCAATCCACCCTAACCTACACATCTTTGGGACACTAAGGGGACAATTTAGCACGGCCAATCCACCCTAACCTACACATCTTTGGGACACTAAGGGACAATTTAGCATGGCCAATCCACCCTAACCTACACATCTTTGGGACACTAAGGGACAATTTAGCACGGCCAATCCACCCAAACCTACACATCTTTGGACACTAAGGGACAATTTAGCACGGCCAATCCACCCTAACCTACACATCTTTGGGACACTAAGGGGCAATTTAGCACGGCCAATCCACCCTAACCTACACATCTTTGGGACACTAAGGGACAATTTAGCACGGCCAATCCACCCTAACCTACACATCTTTGGGACACTAAGGGGCAATTTAGCACGGCCAATCCACCCTAACCTACACATCTTTGGGACACTAAGGGGCAATTTAGCACGGCCAATCCACCCTAACCTACACATCTTTGGGACACTAAGGGACAATTTAGCACGGCCAATCCACCCTAACCTACACATCTTTGGGACACTAAGGGGCAATTTAGCATGGCCAATCCACCCTAACCTACACATCTTTGGGACACTAAGGGGCAATTTAGCACGGCCAATCCACCCTAACCTACACATCTTTGGGACACTAAGGGGCAATTTAGCACGGCCAATCCACCCTAACCTACACATCTTTGGGACACTAAGGGACAATTTAGCACGGCCAATCCACCCTAACCTACACATCTTTGGGACACTAAGGGACAATTTAGCACGGCCAATCCACCCTAACCTACACATCTTTGGGACACTAAGGGACAATTTAGCACGGCCAATCCACCCTAACCTACACATCTTTGGGACACTAAGGGACAATTTAGCACGGCCAATCCACCCTAACCTACACATCTTTGGACACTAAGGGGCAATTTAGCATGGCCAATCCACCCTAACCTACACATCTTTGGGACACTAAGGGACAATTTAGCATGGCCAATCCACCCTAACCTACACATCTTTGGGACACTAAGGGACAATTTAGCACGGCCAATCCACCCTAACCTGCACATCTTTGGGACACTAAGGGGACAATTTAGCACGGCCAATCCACCCTAACCTACACATCTTTGGGACACTAAGGGACAATTTAGCACGGCCAATCCACCCTAACCTACACATCTTTGGGACACTAAGGGGACAATTTAGCACGGCCAATCCACCCTAACCTACACATCTTTGGGACACTAAGGGACAATTTAGCACGGCCAATCCACCCTAACCTACACATCTTTGGGACACTAAGGGACAATTTAGCACGGCCAATCCACCCTAACCTACACATCTTTGGACACTAAGGGGCAATTTAGCATGGCCAATCCACCCTAACCTACACATCTTTGGGACACTAAGGGACAATTTAGCATGGCCAATCCACCCTAACCTACACATCTTTGGGACACTAAGGGACAATTTAGCATGGCCAATCCACCCTAACCTACACATCTTTGGGACACTAAGGGACAATTTAGCATGGCCAATCCACCCTAACCTACACATCTTTGGGACACTAAGGGACAATTTAGCATGGCCAATCCACCCTAACCTACACATCTTTGGGACACTAAGGGACAATTTAGCATGGCCAATCCACCCTAACCTACACATCTTTGGGACACTAAGGGACAATTTAGCATGGCCAATCCACCCTAACCTACACATCTTTGGGACACTAAGGGACAATTTAGCATGGCCAATCCACCCTAACCTACACATCTTTGGGACACTAAGGGACAATTTAGCATGGCCAATCCACCCTAACCTACACATCTTTGGGACACTAAGGGACAATTTAGCACGGCCAATCCACCCAAACCTACACATCTTTGGACACTAAGGGACAATTTAGCACGGCCAATCCACCCTAACCTACACATCTTTGGGACACTAAGGGGCAATTTAGCACGGCCAATCCACCCTAACCTACACATCTTTGGGACACTAAGGGGACAATTTAGCACGGCCAATCCACCCTAACCTACACATCTTTGGGACACTAAGGGGCAATTTAGCACGGCCAATCCACCCTAACCTACACATCTTTGGGACACTAAGGGACAATTTAGCACGGCCAATCCACCCTAACCTACACATCTTTGGGACACTAAGGGGCAATTTAGCATGGCCAATCCACCCTAACCTACACATCTTTGGGACACTAAGGGGCAATTTAGCACGGCCAATCCACCCTAACCTACACATCTTTGGGACACTAAGGGGCAATTTAGCACGGCCAATCCACCCTAATTCGCACAAAAAAAGGGGCTTCAAGTTTTTAGGTGTCTATCTCTGTAACCTCCTCCAGCCCCCCTACACCCCCCTCCCTATCTCTGTAACCTCCTCCAGCACCCCCTACACCCCCTCCCTATCTCTGTAACCTCCTCCAGCACCCCCTACACCCCTCCCTATCTCTGTAACCTCCTCCAGCACCCCCTACACCCCCTCCCTATCTCTGTAACCTCCTCCAGTCCCCCCTACACCCCCTCCCTATCTCTGTAACCTCCTCCAGCACCCCCTACACCCCCTCCCTATCTCTGTAACCTCCTCCAGCACCCCCCTACACCCCCTCCCTATCTCTGTAACCTCCTCCAGCACCCCCTACACCCCCTCCCTATCTCTGTAACCTCCTCCAGCCCCCCTACACCCTCTCCCTATCTCTGTAACCTCCTCCAGTCCCCCTACACCCCCTCCCTATCTCTGTAACCTCCTCCAGCACCCCCTACACCCCCTCCCTATCTCTGTAACCTCCTCCAGCACCCCCTACACCCCCTCCCTATCTCTGTAACCTCCTCCAGTCCCCCCTACACCCCCTCCCTATCTCTGTAACCTCCTCCAGCACCCCCTACACCCCCTCCCTATCTCTGTAACCTCCTCCAGCACCCCCCTACACCCCCTCCCTATCTCTGTAACCTCCTCCAGCACCCCCTACACCCCCTCCCTATCTCTGTAACCTCCTCCAGCACCCCCTACACCCCCTCCCTATCTCTGTAACCTCCTCCAGCCCCCTACACTACCCCCCCCCCCAGTCTCCATAACATCCCCCAGCCCCTCCCTATTGGTAAGGCCACACTTGAAATACTGTGTACAGTTCTGGTCACCCTATTATAGAAAGGATATTATTAAACTAGAAAGAGCGCAGAAAAGATTTACGAGGATGCTACCGGGGACTTTTGATGGATTGAGTTATAAGGAGAGGCTGGATAGACTGGGAGTTTTTTCTCTGGAGCGTAGGAGGCTGAGGGGTGATCTTATAGAGGTCTATAAAATAATGAGGGGCACAGATCAGCGAGATAGTCAATATCTTTTCCCCCCAAAGGTAGGGGGAGTCTAAAACTAGAGGGCAGAGGTTTAAGGTGAGAGGGGAGAGGGTCCAGAGGGGCAACTTTTTCACCCAGAGGGTGGTGAGTGTCTGGAACGAGCTGCCAGAGGCAGTAGTAGAGGCGGGGACAATTTTGTCTTTTAAAAGCATTTAGATAGTTACGTGGGTACGATGGGTATAGAGGGGATATGGGGGGGGCAAACACGGGCAATTGGGATTAGCTTAGGAATTTTAGAAAAGGGTCAGCATGGACAAGCTGGGCCGAACGGACTGTTTCCCTGCTGTAAATGTCTATCTCCTCGCGCGACTGGACGGCAGAGCTCGCTGCTGCAGAGGTGGTGAAGGTGCTGTTGGCTGAGTGTTGGGGAAACGAGGGGGGAGGGGGGGGGGGGCAGGTAAGGAAATGGGTACCACCGCCAGGCTGTCAACACCCGGGTCCCGTCCCACTCTCCGCGGCCGCACAGGAGGCTCAGGGAAGACCCCCCCCCGACAGCAGCACCCCCCCCCCCCCCCCCCCGCCGTCCCTCGCTCGCGTACCCAGCATCTTCCTGCCCAACTCCTGGAACAGCTTCTGCTTCTTCCTCTCATCCTCCTGCACTCGCCTGCGTTCGTCCACCTCCTGCGCCCTCCGACGCAGCGCCTCCGCCTCCCGCTCCGCCTTGGAGAGGAACTTGGGCTGGAGAGGGAGAGAGGGAGAGAGGGAGAGAGAGAGAGAGAGAGAGAGGTGGTGTCAAACTGCAAGTTTCCTTTCATAACTCAGGAAAGAGACATGCCGTCAAAGTTTTCTGCTTTGCACTCAACAGGACCGAGGCGAGATTGCCAAGTTTCAGACGGATCTGCAACTCACACGACGGAAGGGGGTTTCAAAAAACACGGGGTGCTTGTTGGGGTTGGCAAAGTGGGCTCTGACTGGCTCGCTTGAAGCCCCCACTCCTCCCCCCCCCGTCCCCCACACTCCAACACAAGCTCCCGCCTAATTGTACGTACAGTTTACAGGGGTCGGTGAACGCGAGGTGTTTGAGTGAGCGCATGAGCGCCGCGGTGCGAACAGGCCCGACTATCTCAAGTGGGTTGTTAGTGTGGCGGTGACAAAAAAAAAATACAAGTGTCGCCGAAGTTTCTCCGCTCGCACTCATCAGGACAATGGCGAGAGTGTCAAATTTTCAGAGGGGGTTGCAGGGGGGGAAAGGGGCGTCGATTGGTCGGAAAGCACGGCCTGCGACTGGTTGGCAATCTCAACTGCTGATCGGCCGAGGTGGAAGGCTAATGATCCCCCCCCCCCACCCCATCCCTCGCCCCACCCTTTTCTTTCCAGGGTACGCGGGAGGCGACGGCGGTGGTCACCGGGCTGGGCCCGCACTCTGTAGCTCATTCTTTATCGGCGGCACAGTGGGTTAGCACTGGGCGCCAGGGACCCGGGTTCGATTCCCGGTTTGGGTCACTGCCTGTGTGGAGTTTGCACGTCCTCCCCGTGCCTGCGTGGGTTTCCTCCGGGTGCTCCAGCTTCCTCCCACAGTCCGAAAGACGTGCCGGTCAGGTGGATTGGCCATGCTAACTTGCCCTTTTTAGGATCCGGGGGACTGACTGACTGGGGCGAATGCATGGGATGGTGGGGATGGGGCCTGGGTTGGGTTGTGGCTGGTGTGGACTCGATGGGCTGAATGGCCTCCTTCTGTACTGTGGGATCCCGTGGTTAGACTGAATCTTGCTCAGCCATTTCAGAGGCAGGGGGCGGGCGGTGGGGCACAATTCACAGCTGACCACACGGTTGTGTGTGAGGAGTCTGGAGTCACATGTAGGCCAGATCAGGGAAGGGCGGCAGATGGCTGTAAACTGGGAGAGGGGTGTGTGTGTGTGCAGAGGGATCTGGGTGTCCCTGTGCACCAGTCACTGAAGGTAAGCGTGCAGGTGGTAAAGAAGGTAAGTGGTACGTTGGCCTTCATTGGGAAAGGTTTTGAGTGCAGGAGCAGGATATGTTGATATGTTGCTGCGATTATCCAGGGGCCTTGGTGAGCCCACACCTAGAGTGCTGTGGGCAGTTTTGGTCTCCTGTTCTGAGGAAGGATGTTCTCGCTCTGGAGGGAGTGCAGTGAAGGGTTTTACCAGGCTGATTCCCCGGGGATGGGGGGACTGATGTACGAGGAGAGATTGACTAGGTTAGGATCGTTCTACCTGGAGTTCAGACGAATGAGGAGGCGGGGGGGGGGGGGAGGATCTCATTGAGAGACGTGTAAAATTCTAACAGGACT
>NW_027650847.1:0-39678 GCF_965287045.1 Carcharhinus amblyrhynchos
GGATACAGAGTGGGATAGCCAGTGGATCCCAGTGTCAGGTACAGAGTGAGAGATCCAGTGGATCCTGGTGTCAGGTACAGAGTGGGAGAGATAGTGCACCCTGGTGCCAGGTACAGAGTGGGACAGCCAGTGGATCCCAGTGCCAGGTACAGAGTGGGAGAGTCAGTGGATCCCAGTGCCAGGTACAGAGTGGGAGATCCAGTGGATCCCAGTGCCAGGTACAGAGTGGGAGGGACAGTGGATCCCAGTGCCAGGTACAGAGTGGGAGGGCCAGTGGATCCCAGAGCCAGGTACAGAGTGGGACAGCCAGTGGATCCCAGTGCCAGGTACAGAGTGGGAGAGTCAGTGGATCCCAGTGCCAGGTACAGAGTGGGAGAGTCAGTGGATCCCAGTGCCAGGTAGAGTGGGAGATCCAGTGGATCCCAGTGCCAGGTACAGAGTGGGAGGGCCAGTGGATCCCAGTGCCAGGTACAGAGTGAGACAGACAGTGGATCCCAGTGCCAGGTAGAGAGTGGGAAAGTCAGTGGATCCCAGTGCCAAGTACAGAGTGGGAGGTCCAGTGGATCCCAGTGCCAGGTACAGAGTGGGAGAGTCAGTGGATCCAAGTGCCAGGTACAGCATGGGAGATCCAGTGGATCCCAGTGCCAGGTACAGAGTGGGAGATCCAGTGGATCCCGGTGCCAAGTAGAGTGGGAGGGCCAGTGGATCCCAGTGCCAGGTACAGAGTGGGAGGGCCAGTGGATCCCAGTGCCAGGTACAGAGTGGGAGGGCCAGTGGATCCCAGTGCCAGGTACAGAGTGAGACAGACAGTGGATCCCAGTGCCAGGTAGAGAGTGGGAAAGTCAGTGGATCCCAGTGCCAAGTACAGAGTGGGAGGTCCAGTGGATCCCAGTGCCAGGTACAGAGTGGGAGAGTCAGTGGATCCAAGTGCCAGGTACAGCATGGGAGATCCAGTGGATCCCAGTGCCAGGTACAGAGTGGGAGATCCAGTGGATCCCGGTGCCAAGTAGAGTGGGAGGGCCAGTGGATCCCAGTGCCAGGTACAGAGTGGGAGGGCCAGTGGATCCCAGTGCCAGGTACAGAGTGAGACAGACAGTGGATCCAGGTGCCAGGTACAGAGTGGGAGAGCCAGTGGATCCCAGTGCCAGGTACAGAGTGGGAGATCCAGTGGATCCCAGTGCCAGGTACAGAGTGGGAGAGTCAGTGGATCCCAGTGCCAGTTAGAGTGGGAGGGCCAGTGGATCCCAGTGCCAGGTACAGAGTGGGAGGGCCAGTGGATCCCAATGCCAGGTACAGAGTGGGACAGACAGTGGGTCCAGGTGCCAGGTACAGAGTGGGAGAGCCAGTGGATCCCAGTGCCAGGTACAGGGTGGGAGAGCCAGTTGATCCCAGTGCCAGGTACAGAGTGGGAGAGTCAGTGCATCCCAGTGTCAGGTACAGAGTGGGAGAGTCAGTGGATCCCAGTGCCAGGTACAGAGTGGGAGATCCAGTGGATCTCGGTGCCAGGTACAGAGTGGGAGAGTCAGTGGATCACAGTGCCATGTACAGAGTGGGAGATCCAGTGGATCCCGGTGTCAGTAGAGTGGGAGGGCCAGTGTATCCCAGTGCCAGGTACAGAGTGGGAGATCCAGTGGATCTCGGTGCCAGGTACAGAGTGGGAGAGTCAGTGTATCCCAGTGCCAGGTACAGAGAGGGAGATCCAGTGGATCTCGGTGCCAGGTACAGAGTGGGAGAGCCACTGGATCCCAGTGCAAGGTACAGAGTGGGAGAATCAGTGGATCCAGTGCTCAGGAGAGGCAGGGCAGGGTGAAGGTGCGAGGGTGACTCTGAATCCTGCGCAGGTACACAGTTACAGAGAGGCCGGCTGTAACACTGGCCCTCCCGTGTTCACCACGCACTCTCTCTCACACGCTTGGTATCGATGTCAACGCTCCTGAACACTGTGTAACAGAGACAGAAACCCCACTGCCTTACCTTACTGTAACTTCTTTTAAATCTTTCTTTGGTCTGAATGAAAGAGAGAAAAATAAGTTAACCTGAGGCAGAGTGTGAAAACTCAATGTTGGAACAGCTCACAACTTTATCACATCGTCGGAACATGGGACTGACCTCACCTCCCTCCTTCTCCCTCCTCTCCCCCCTCCCCACCCCCCTCCCATACACTCTATATCTGTACCACCATGCTGCCACGGTGACACAGTGGGTTAGCACTGCTGCCTCACAGAGCCAGGGACCCGGGTTCGATTCCCAGGGGCACGGTGACACAGTGGGTTAGCACTGCTGCCTCACAGAGCCAGGGACCCGGGTTCGATTCCCGGGGGCACGGTGACACAGTGGGTTAGCATAAGAACATAAGAACATAAGAAATAGGGAGCAGGAGTAGGCCATCTGGCCCTTCGAGCCTGCCCCGCCATTCAATAAGATCATGGCTGATCTGTCGTGGCTCAGTTCCACTTTCCCGCCCTCTCCCCATAACCCTTAATCCCTCTCTTATCAAAAACCCATCAACCCGCTTCTTAAAAATATTTAGCGAGGCAGCCTCCACCACTTCAACGGGCAGAGAATTCCAGAGATTCACCACCCTTTGAGTGAAGAAGTTCCTCCTCAACTCCGTTCTGAACCGCCCCCCCTTTATCTTGAGGCTGTGCCCCCTAGTCCTACTGTCCTTTCTGAGCGGGAAGAGTCTCTCCACCTCTATCCTATCCATCCCATTCATCATCTTATACGTCTCAATGAGATCTCCCCTCATTCTTCTAAACTCTAACGAGTACAAGCCTAGTTTATTCAGCCTCTCCTCATAGCTCAACCCCCTCAACTCCGGTATCAGCCTAGTAAACCTCCTCTGCACTCCCTCCAAGGCCAAAATATCCTTGCGCAGGTGCGGCGCCCAAAACTGCACACAGTACTCCAGCTGCGGCCTCACCAATGCCCTATACAGCTGCAGCAAGACCTCCCTACTTTTATATTCAATCCCCCTCGCTATGAAGGCCAGCATCCCATTCGCCTTCCTGACCACCTGCTGCACCTGCAGGCTGGGTTTTTGCGACTCATGCACAAGGACCCCGAGGTCCCTCTGCACCGTCGCCTGCTGCAGTTTTTCGCCACGTAAGTAATAGTCCTTCCTACCATTCTTCCTACCAAAGTGGACCACCTCACACTTGCCAACATTAAATTCCATTTGCCATTTCCTGGCCCATTCGCCCAGCCTATCTAGATCCTTCTGCAGACTCTCCACACCCTCCACACAATTTGCCTTTCCCCCAATCTTGGTGTCATCAGCAAATTTCGACACCCTACACTCGGTTCCCTCCTCCAGATCATCTATATAAATGGTAAATAGCTGAGGCCCCAGCACCGACCCCTGGGGCACCCCACTAGTCACCAACCGCCAATCCGAATAGCACCCATTGACCCCCACTCTCTGCCTCCTATTTGACAACCAATCCTCTAGCACTGCTGTCTCACAGCGCCAGGGACCCGGGTTCGATCCCCGGGGGCACGGTGACACAGTGGGTTAACGCTGCTGTCTCACAGCGCCAGGGACCCGGGTTCGATTCCCGGGGGCACGGTGACACAGTGGGTTAGCACTGCTGCCTCACAGAGCCAGGGACCCGGGTTCAATTCCCAGGGGCACGGTGACACAGTGGGTTAACACTGCTGTCTCACAGAGCCAGGGACCCGGGTTCGATTCCCGGGGGCACGGTGACACAGTGGGTTAACACTGCTGTCTCACAGAGCCAGGGACCCGGGTTCGATTCCCGGGGGCACGGTGACACAGTGGGTTAACACTGCTGCCTCACAGCGCCAGGGACCCGGGTTCGATTCCCGGGGACACGGTGACACAGTGGGTTAACACTGCTGTCTCACAGCGCCAGGGACCCGGGTTCGATTCCCGGGGGCACGGTGACACAGTGGGTTAACACTGCTGTCTCACAGCGCCAGGGACCCGGGTTCGATTCCCGGGGGCACGGTGACACAGTGGGTTAACACTGCTGTCTCACAGCGCCAGGGACCCGGGTTCGATTCCCGGGGGCACGGTGACACAGTGGGTTAACACTGCTGTCTCACAGCGCCAGGGACCCGGGTTCGATTCCCGGGGGCACGGTGACACAGTGGGTTAACACTGCTGTCTCACAGTGCCAGGGACCCGGGTTCGATTCCCGGGGGCACGGTGACACAGTGGGTTAACACTGCTGCCTCACAGCGCCAGGGACCTGGGTTCGATTCCCGGGGACACGGTGACACAGTGGGTTAGCACTGCTGTCTCACAGCGCCAGGGACCCGGGTTCGATTCCCGGGGACACGGTGACACAGTGGGTTAACACTGCTGTCTCACAGCGCCAGGGACCCGGGTTCGATTCCCGGGGGCACGGTGACACAGTGGGTTAACACTGCTGCCTCACAGCGCCAGGGACCCGGGTTCGATTCCCGGGGGCACGGTGACACAGTGGGTTAACACTGCTGCCTCACAGCGCCAGGGACCCGGGTTCGATTCCCGGGGGCACGGTGACACAGTGGGTTAACACTGCTGTCTCACAGAGCCAGGGACCCGGGTTCGATTCCCGGGGGCACGGTGACACAGTGGGTTAACACTGCTGTCTCACAGAGCCAGGGACCCGGGTTCGATTCCCGGGGGCACGGTGACACAGTGGGTTAACACTGCTGTCTCACAGAGCCAGGGACCCGGGTTCGATTCCCGGGGGCACGGTGACACAGTGGGTTAACACTGCTGTCTCACAGCGCCAGGGACCCGGGTTCGATTCCCGGGGACACGGTGACACAGTGAGTTAACACTGCTGTCTCACAGCGCCAGGGACCCGGGTTCGATTCCCGGGGACACGGTGACACAGTGAGTTAACACTGCTGTCTCACAGCGCCAGGGACCCGGGTTCGATTCCCGGGGGCACGGTGACACAGTGGGTTAACACTGCTGTCTCACAGCGCCAGGGACCCGGGTTCGATTCCCGGGGACACGGTGACACAGTGGGTTAACACTGCTGTCTCACAGAGCCAGGGACCCGGGTTCGATTCCCGGGGGCACGGTGACACAGTGGGTTAACACTGCTGTCTCACAGAGCCAGGGACCCGGGTTCGATCCCCGGGGGCACGGTGACACAGTGGGTTAACACTGCTGCCTCACAGCGCCAGGGACCCGGGTTCGATTCCCGGGGGCACGGTGACACAGTGGGTTAACACTGCCCCCTCACAGCGCCAGGGACCCGGGTTCGATTCCCGGGGGCACGGTGACACAGTGGGTTAACACTGCTGCCTCACAGAGCCAGGGACCCGGGTTCGATCCCCGGGGGCACGGTGACACAGTGGGTTAACACTGCTGCCTCACAGCGCCAGGGACCCGGGTTCGATTCCCGGGGACACGGTGACACAGTGGGTTAACACTGCTGTCTCACAGCGCCAGGGACCCGGGTTCCATTGCCGGCTGGGGTCACTGTCTGTGTGGAGTGACCCAAGTTCTGCACGTTCTCCCCGTGTCTGCGTGGGTTTCCTCCGGGTGCTCCAGTTTCTTCCCACAGTCCAAAGATGTGCTGGTTAGGTGGATTGGGCCGTGCTAAACTCTTCATCAGTGTAACCCGAACAGGCACCGGAGTGTGGGCGATTAGGGGATTTTCACAGTAACTTCATTGCAGTGTTAATGTAAGCCTTACTTGTGACACTAATAAATAAACTTTAACTTAAAATAAATAAACTTTGAGGAACAGGAGTAGGCTATTCAGCCCGTCAATATAATCATGGCTGATCATCCATTTCCAGCCCCTTTCCTCCCCATACACTCTCCCAGTATAATACTGGCATTTGGAAATCTTATCAACCTCTGTTTTAAACACTCAATGATTGAGGGTCTTGGGGATATTTTATAACACAGAAGTGGGGGATGGTAGCAGGGAGGATTGGGAAAGAGGTTAATCAATCGTATACAATCCTGGGCTTTATAAACAGTGAAAATCATTGTGACTGCGTGTGAGACTAATTTAATTAAACTGAAGATAGTCTGTAAGATTTAAATAATTGAAAGGACGTTGGATGTAAAAATAAGCATTTAAAGTTGAGATGAGCAAAGTTAAGATGGAATACCAGGGAACAACAGACAGAAATTTGCATTAGGAGATAAGCAGGGTGAATCAAAGATTAGCTGTTGTATTTTGAAAGGAAATATTGCAAGTGACGAAAGGTCACAAATGAGTATGGATATTGTACAGGTCTAGCTGCATTTGGACACAGACTGTTTCAGACTCTGAGGAGTGGCGAATGGTGCTGAACATCGCACAGTCATTGGTGAAGATCCCTGTTCCTGACCATACGATGGATGGAAGATTGACTGAGTTTGCTGGTGAGGTTAGTGAGTGTTGCTCATTCCTACCCAGTGATACAAGCCAGTCTTCTGCTGATGAACTTTAGAGGACAGTTAGAGTTAGTATGGGACTGGGGTCACAGAAAGGCTGAGAGGAGGAAAGGACGTCTGTTGCTCGAACGCTGAAGACAGACGTTAAAGGACTAGCTGGGTTTTGAAGTTGCGAATCGGCCGAGACCAGGTCCTTGTCTGTGGGTTGGAACCCCAAACACCCCAACAGGAGTCACACTGTCACCGTGTCAGTGTTAACAAAATCCTCAGCAGCTTGGAATCAGAAAGAAACTTGGTGTCACACATAGGGGACAGGCTCCCCACCCCCTGGATCCGTCCCTCAGGGACAGACTACCCCCCCCCCAACCACCACCCCCCCGATCACCCCAGATCCCCACCCCGGGGACAGGCCCATCCCCGCCCTGGGGACAACCCCCCCCCACTGGATCCCCGCCCCAGGGACAGTCCCATCCCCACCCAGCCCCCCCTGGATCCCCGCCTCGGGGACAGGCCCATCCCCACCCTGGGGACAACCCCCCCCCCCCCCCCCCCCCCGCCCCGGATCCCCGCCCCAGGGACAGGCCCATCCCCACCCAGCCCCCCCTGGATCCCCGCCTCGGGGACAGGCCCATCCCCACCCTGGGGACAACCCCCCCCCACCCACCCCCCCCCCCCCCCCCCCCCCCCCGCCCCGGATCCCCGCCCCAGGGACAGGCCCATCCCCGCCCAGCCCCCCCTGGATCCCCGCCTCGGGAACAGACTCCCCCCACCCCGTCCCGGGGACAGGCCCCCCCACCAACCCCGATTGGGGAAAGGGGGTCAGTCTGCACCCCCCCGGATGGGGTAAGGGGTCTGTTCTGTCCAGCACCCCCCCCCCGCCCCCCTGTTCTGTCCAGCTTACCTGCACTCACAGCGTCGGTGTTGGGTGAAGGACATTTCAACCAAGGTGGATGTCTGATGTTTCACTTTAAGGATCTGTGAAAAGGAGAGGAAGCCGTGTGAGATCGGACACAACCCGGGGGGGGGGAGGAATTCACAGTGATCTGCTGTGGGGGGGGGGGGGGGAACAGACACAGGATCACCGTCTGTCTGAGAGAGGGGGGGACAGGGTGTCCGGCCCCGGGGGGGGGAGCAGACACAGGATCACTGTCTGTCTGAGAGAGGGGGGACAGGGTGTCCGGCCCCGGGGGTGGGGGGGGGAGCAGACACAGGATCACTGTGACACATCTCTGCAAGGGGGGGGGGGGGGCGCAGTGGTCGCGGGGTGGGGATAGGGGGTGTCCGGCTCAGAAGGAGGTGGGTGGAGGGGGTTCTGGAGCGTTGCAGGGGGAGGGGGCTCCGGCATTGCAGGGGAAGAGGACTCCAACCCTGGGGGTGGGGGTGCAGGGGGCTGCGGTGTTGCAGGGGGAAGGCTCCAGACCCGGGGTGGGGGGGGGTGGGGGGGGGAGCTCCGGCCCCGGGGTGGTGGGGGGGGGAGCTCTGGCCCCGGGGTGGTGGGGGGGGGGGGAGCTCTGGCCCCGGGGTGGTGGGGGGGGGGGGGAGCTCTGGCCCCGGGGTGGGGGGATGGACCGGAGGGGGGGGGGGAGCGTTGGTGGGAGGGCAGGGGGTGGCGGGGGGGGTCTTACCTGCATGAGGACAGTGTCGGTGGCAGTGGGCACACACTGCAGTTGTTCATCGTTACAGCAGCCGGAACAGCGGCTCAGCAACACACAGGACGGGACAAAGATATACTCCACCTCGTTTGGGTACTCGCTATTAATGGCCACCAGGCTCTCACGGGTCTGACAGACAGAACGCCAGTAAACATCCATCCAGCTCATCGCTGTGTGACAGGGGGAAAGGACAACCTTCGTCAGCGTGTGTGGCTCCGGGCTAATGTCACTCACTCACCCACACCCTGTACCCACCCCCAACCCGAAACACCCACACACGGCACCCACACACGGCACCCACACACTGCACCCACACACTGCACCCACACACGGCACCCACACACGGCACCCACAAACTGCGCATTCCCAGGTATCTGTTATTCTATATATAAACCACCCCGAACCCCTCGATTAGATTCCAGTCTGTAACTCACTCCCGGGTATCTGTTATTCTATATATAAACCACCCCGAACCCCTCGATTAGATTCCAGTCTGTAACTCACTCCCGGGTATCTGTTATTCTATATATAAACCACCCCGAACCCCTCGATTAGATTCCAGTCTGTAACTCACTCCCGGGTATCTGCTATTCTGTATATAAACCACCCCGAACCCCTCGATTAGATTCCAGTCTGTAACTCACTCCCGGGTATCTGTTATTCTGTATATAAACCACCCCGAACCCCTCGATTAGATTCCAGTCTGTAACTCACTCCCGGGTATCTGTTATTCTGTATATAAACCACCCCGAGCCCCTCGATTAGATTCCAGTCTGTAACTCACTCCCGGGTATCTGTTATTCTGTATATAAACCACCCCGAGCCCCTCGATTAGATTCCAGTCTGTAACTCACTCCCGGGTATCTGTTATTCTATATATAAACCACCCCGAACCCCTCGATTAGATTCCAGTCTGTAACTCACCCCGAACCCCTCGATTAGATTCCAGTCTGTAACTCACTCCCGGGTATCTGTTATTCTGTATATAAACCACCCCGAACCCCTCGATTAGATTCCAGTCTGTAACTCACTCCCGGGTATCTGTTATTCTATATATAAACCACCCCGAGCCCCTCGATTAGATTCCAGTCTGTAACTCACTCCCGGGTATCTGTTATTCTGTATATAAACCACCCCGAACCCCTCGATTAGATTCCAGTCTGTAACTCACTCCCGGGTATCTGTTATTCTATATATAAACCACCCCGAGCCCCTCGATTAGATTCCAGTCTGTAACTCACTCCCGGGTATCTGTTATTCTGTATATAAACCACCCCGAACCCCTCGATTAGATTCCAGTCTGTAACTCACTCCCGGGTATCTGTTATTCTATATATAAACCACCCCGAACACCTCGATTAGATTCCAGTCTGTAACTCACTCCCGGGTATCTGTTATTCTATATATAAACCACCCCGAACACCTCGATTAGATTCCAGTCTGTAACTCACTCCCGGGTATCTGTTATTCTATATATAAACCACCCCGAACCCCTCGATTAGATTCCAGTCTGTAACTCACTCCCGGGTATCTGTTATTCTATATATAAACCACCCCGAACCCCTCGATTAGATTCCAGTCTGTAACTCACTCCCGGGTATCTGTTATTCTATATATAAACCACCCCGAACACCTCGATTAGATTCCAGTCTGTAACTCACTCCCGGGTATCTGTTATTCTATATATAAACCACCCCGAACCCCTCGATTAGATTCCAGTCTGTAACTCACTCCCGGGTATCTGTTATTCTATATATAAACCACCCCGAACACCTCGATTAGATTCCAGTCTGTAACTCACTCCCGGGTATCTGTTATTCTATATATAAACCACCTGGGAAATGGATCTGATGTTGTAGTTGAGTGTGTATCTTGGCTCTAATCGCGCTGGCAGGCTGGATTGGAAGTAACACCATGTTCTTGCTCTTACACTGGTTGTGTTTGACATACTTTTATATTTTTCACACAGACCTGACTCACATATTCTGAATATTTACTCACTGAGCCACAGTGTTCTGGAGCTTCTTGCTGACTTCAAAAAATGTGATATTGTCCGTCTAAAGCACACTGTAATGCTTGGAAATTTGAACTTAAATCAGTTCCCATGAGTGGTCCACAATATACACCACCCATCGAGGCTTCTTTACGCTGCATCTAACCCCGTGCTGTACCCGTCCTGGGAGTGTTTGATGGGGACAGTGTAGAGGGAGCTTTAATCTGTATCTAACCCCATGCTGTACCTGTCCTGGGAGTGTTTGATGGGGGGACAGTGTAGAGGGAGCTTTACTCTGTATCTAACCCCGTGCTGTACCTGTCCTGGGAGTGTTTGATGGGGACAGTGTAGAGGGAGCTTTAATCTGTATCTAACCCTGTGCTGTACCTGTCCTGGGAGTGTTTGATGGGGACAGTGTAGAGGGAGCTTTACTCTGTATCTAACCCCGTGCTGTACCTGTCCTGGGAGTGTTTGATGGGGGACAGTGTAGAGGGAGCTTTACTCTGTATCTAACCCCGTGCTGTACCTGTCCTGGGAGTGTTTGATGGGGGACAGTGTGGAGGGAGCTTTACTCTGTATCTAACCCCATGAAGAGTTGGTGAGTTGTGGTCAGTACAGGTTTGGAGGGGTGATGAGCATACATGGAACTGATTTGTCCTGGATCAGTTTACCAGCTCCAGCACTGGTGCTCCCTCTGGGCACCCCATTCCATCGTGTCTACGTGAAGTAGGTCAGCAGAGATTGGAACTTGCCAAGGTAAGCACAGGAATTGTAATTCTGCATCAACATCTAGCTTGTGTTACATTCCAGTTCCTTTACACAGCAGAGATTTGATACCAAGGCTCACACAAGAAGAAATGCAGGAGATGCTTAAAGAGAGAGAGAGAGACTCAGAGTGTGAGAGAGAAATCACAAGACATTAATCAGACTCTGTCTTTGACTCTGCCCATCTCTCTCCCCGTGTCTGCCCAGTATCCCCCTCTCCCTGCATCTGCCCACATTCTCTCTACTTTGCGAACAGTGTAGAGGGAGTCTGTATCTAATCCCGTGCTGTACCTGTCCTGGGAGTGTTTGATGGGGGGACTGTAGAGGGAGCTTTACTCTGTATCTAACCCCGTGCTGTACCTGTCCTGGGAGTGTTTGATGGGGGGACTGTAGAGGGAGCTTTACTCTGTATCTCACCCCGTGCTGTACCTGTCCTGGGAGTGTTTGATGTGGACAGTGTAGAGGGAGCTTTACTCTGTATCTAACCCCATGCTGTACCTGTCCTGGGAGTGTTTGATGGGGGGACAGTGTAGAGGGAGCTTTACTCTGTATCTAACCCCGTGCTGTAACTGTCCTGGGAGTGTTTGATGGGGGGGACAGTGTAGAGGGAGCTTTACTCTGTATCTAACCCCATGCTGTACCTGTCCTGGGAGTATTTGATGGGGATAGTGTAGAGGGAGCTTTACTCTGTATCTAACCTCGTGCTGTACCTGTCCTGGGAGGGTTTGATGGGGGGACAGCGTAGAGGGAGCTTTACTCTGTATCTAACCCCGTGCTGTACCTGTCCTGGGAGTGTTTGATGGGGACAGTGTAGAGGGAGCTTTACTCTGTATCTAACCCTGTGCTGTACCTGTCCTGGGAGTGTTTGATGGGAGGACAGTGTAGAGGGAGCTTTACTCTGTATCTAACCCCGTGCTGTACCTGTCCTGGGAGTGTTTGATGGGGGGACAGTGTAGAGGGAGTTTTACTCTGTGTCTAACCCTGTGCTGTACCTGTCCTGGGAGTGTTTGATGGGGGGACAGTGTAGAGGGAGTTTTACTCTGTGTCTAACCCTGTGCTGTACCTGTCCTGGGAGTGTTTGATGGGGGACAGTGTAGAGGGAGCTTTACTCTGTGTCTAACCCCGTGCTGTACCTGTCCTGGGAGTGTTTGATGGGGACAGTGTAGAGGGAGCTTTACTCTGTATCTAACCCCGTGCTGTACCTGTCCTGGGAGTGTTTGATGGGGGGACAGTGTAGAGGGAGCTTTACTCTGTATCTAACCCTGTGCTGTACCTGTCCTGGGAGTGTTTGATGGGGGACAGTGTAGAGGGAGCTTTACTCTGTATCTAACCCCGTGCTGTACCTGTCCTGGGAGTGTTTGATGGGGGGACAGTGTAGAGGGAGCTTTACTCTGTATCTAACCCTGTGCTGTACCTGTCCTGGGAGTGTTTGATGGGGGACAGTGTAGAGGGAGCTTTACTCTGTATCTAACCCTGTGCTGTACCTGTCCTGGGAGTGTTAAGTTGAAGTTTACAGACACAGATTTGCTGCTTACCTTGCTTGGACAGTTGCTGAGTTTCCTGGGGGTAACGTGATGGCTGGAAAAGGGAAGAATGAGAGTTTTTAAATTGTTTGTTCAGAGCTCTCACAGTGAAAATGAAAGATGTCTGTGAGAACGGAGCTGAACGAGATCCTGAGGTCTCGGCTCCCTCGTTCACACCAGCCCTCATCTCCCCAGTCTCACATCGATATTGAATTTATGTCTGGGTTTGGGTCAGACATACCTTCATCAGGAGCAGCCCCTGAGAGCAGACACACTCCCCCATTAACCCCTCCGACCACCTCTCCCTCACACATCTCAGACCCCATCCACACTCAACCTGCAGCCCCAACACGCCATCTCAGGAAGGAGGGAACAGCCTCAGGAAAGGGGGGGTGGGGGGGCTGTACAGATTGGGAAAAATGATCCTGGGACTGAGGGGGTTAAATTCCGAGGAGAGGTTTTCCAGACAATGGTTGCAGCCCTTAGAGTGAAGAATAGGGTGACACAGTGGGTTAACACTGCCCCCTCACAGAGCCAGGGACCCGGGTTCGATTCCCGGGGGCACGGTGACACAGTGGGTTAACACTGCTGTCTCACAGTGCCAGGGACCCGGGTTCGATTCCCGGGGGCACGGTGACACAGTGGGTTAACACTGCCCCCTCACAGAGCCAGTGACCCGGGTTCGATTCCCGGGGGCACGGTGACACAGTGGGTTAACACTGCTGCCTCACAGCGCCAGGGACCTGGGTTCGATTCCCGGGGACACGGTGACACAGTGGGTTAACACTGCTGCCTCACAGCGCCAGGGACCCGGGTTCGATTCCCGGGGACACGGTGACACAGTGGGTTAACACTGCTGCCTCACAGCGCCAGGGACCTGGGTTCGATTCCCGGGGACACGGTGACACAGTGGGTTAACACTGCTGTCTCACAGAGCCAGGGACCCGGGTTCGATTCCCGGGGGCACGGTGACACAGTGGGTTAACACTGCTGTCTCACAGCGCCAGGGACCCGGGTTCGATTCCCGGGGGCACGGTGACACAGTGGGTTAACACTGCTGTCTCACAGAGCCAGTGACCCGGGTTCGATTCCCGGGGACACGGTGACACAGTGGGTTAACACTGCTGCCTCACAGAGCCAGGGACCCGGGTTCGATTCCCGGGGACACGGTGACACAGTGGGTTAACACTGCTGCCTCACAGAGCCAGGGACCCGGGTTCGATTCCCGGGGGCACGGTGACACAGTGGGTTAACACTGCTGTCTCACAGCGCCAGGGACCCGGGTTCGATTCCCGGGGGCACGGTGACACAGTGGGTTAACACTGCTGCCTCACAGAGCCAGGGACCCGGGTTCGATTCCCGGGGACACGGTGACACAGTGGGTTAACACTGCTGTCTCACAGAGCCAGGGACCCGGGTTCGATTCCCGGGGGCACGGTGACACAGTGGGTTAACACTGCTGTCTCACAGAGCCAGGGACCCGGGTTCGATTCCCGGGGACACGGTGACACAGTGGGTTAACACTGCTGTCTCACAGAGCCAGGGACCCGGGTTCGATTCCCGGGGGCACGGTGACACAGTGGGTTAACACTGCTGTCTCACAGAGCCAGGGACCCGTGTTCGATTCCCGGGGGCACGGTGACACAGTGGGTTAACACTGCTGCCTCACAGCGCCAGGGACCCGGGTTCGATTCCCGGGGGCACGGTGACACAGTGGGTTAACACTGCTGCCTCACAGCGCCAGGGACCCGGGTTCGATTCCCGGGGGCACGGTGACACAGTGGGTTAACACTGCTGTCTCACAGAGCCAGGGACCCGTGTTCGATTCCCGGGGGCACGGTGACACAGTGGGTTAACACTGCTGTCTCACAGAGCCAGGGACCCGGGTTCGATTCCCGGGGGCACGGTGACACAGTGGGTTAACACTGCTGTCTCACAGAGCCAGGGACCCGGGTTCGATTCCCGGGGGCACGGTGACACAGTGGGTTAACACTGCTGTCTCACAGCGCCAGGGACCCGGGTTCGATTCCCGGGGACACGGTGACACAGTGGGTTAACACTGCTGTCTCACAGCGCCAGGGACCCGGGTTCGATTCCCGGGGGCACGGTGACACAGTGGGTTAACACTGCTGTCTCACAGCGCCAGGGACCCGGGTTCGATTCCCGGGGGCACGGTGACACAGTGGGTTAACACTGCTGTCTCACAGAGCCAGGGACCCGGGTTCGATTCCCGGGGACACGGTGACACAGTGGGTTAACACTGCTGTCTCACAGCGCCAGGGACCCGGGTTCGATTCCCGGGGGCACGGTGACACAGTGGGTTAACACTGCTGTCTCACAGAGCCAGGGACCCGGGTTCGATTCCCGGGGGCACGGTGACACAGTGGGTTAACACTGCTGTCTCACAGAGCCAGGGACCCGGGTTCGATTCCCGGGGACACGGTGACACAGTGGGTTAACACTGCTGCCTCACAGAGCCAGGGACCCGGGTTCGATTCCCGGGGACACGGTGACACAGTGGGTTAACACTGCTGTCTCACAGAGCCAGGGACCCGGGTTCGATTCCCGGGGACACGGTGACACAGTGGGTTAGCACTGCTGTCTCACAGAGCCAGGGACCCGGGTTCGATTCCCGGGGGCACGGTGACACAGTGGGTTAACACTGCTGTCTCACAGAGCCAGGGACCCGGGTTCGATTCCCGGGGGCACGGTGACACAGTGGGTTAACACTGCTGTCTCACAGCGCCAGGGACCCGGGTTCGATTCCCGGGGGCACGGTGACACAGTCGGTTAACACTGCTGTCTCACAGAGCCAGGGACCCGGGTTCGATTCCCGGGGACACGGTGACACAGTGGGTTAACACTGCTGTCTCACAGAGCCAGGGACCCGGGTTCGATTCCCGGGGGCACGGTGACACAGTGGGTTAACACTGCTGTCTCACAGAGCCAGGGACCCGGGTTCGATTCCCGGGGACACGGTGACACAGTGGGTTAACACTGCCCCCTCACAGTGCCAGGGACCCGGGTTCGATTCCCGGGGACACGGTGACACAGTGGGTTAACACTGCTGTCTCACAGAGCCAGGGACCCGGGTTCGATTCCCGGGGGCACGGTGACACAGTGGGTTAACACTGCTGTCTCACAGAGCCAGGGACCCGGGTTCGATTCCCGGGGGCACGGTGACACAGTGGGTTAACACTGCTGTCTCACAGAGCCAGGGACCCGTGTTCGATTCCCGGGGGCACGGTGACACAGTGGGTTAACACTGCTGTCTCACAGAGCCAGGGACCCGGGTTCGATTCCCGGGGGCACGGTGACACAGTGGGTTAACACTGCTGCCTCACAGAGCCAGGGACCCGGGTTCGATTCCCGGGGGCACGGTGACACAGTGGGTTAACACTGCTGTCTCACAGAGCCAGGGACCCGGGTTCGATTCCCGGGGACACGGTGACACAGTGGGTTAACACTGCTGTCTCACAGCGCCAGGGACCCGGGTTCGATTCCCGGGGGCACGGTGACACAGTGGGTTAACACTGCTGTCTCACAGTGCCAGGGACCCGGGTTCGATTCCCGGGGGCACGGTGACACAGTGGGTTAACACTGCTGTCTCACAGAGCCAGGGACCCGGGTTCGATTCCCGGGGACACGGTGACACAGTGGGTTAACACTGCTGTCTCACAGCGCCAGGGACCCGGGTTCGATTCCCGGGGGCACGGTGACACAGTGGGTTAACACTGCTGTCTCACAGAGCCAGGGACCCGGGTTCGATTCCCGGGGGCACGGTGACACAGTGGGTTAACACTGCTGTCTCACAGAGCCAGGGACCCGGGTTCGATTCCCGGGGACACGGTGACACAGTGGGTTAACACTGCTGCCTCACAGAGCCAGGGACCCGGGTTCGATTCCCGGGGACACGGTGACACAGTGGGTTAACACTGCTGTCTCACAGAGCCAGGGACCCGGGTTCGATTCCCGGGGACACGGTGACACAGTGGGTTAGCACTGCTGTCTCACAGAGCCAGGGACCCGGGTTCGATTCCCGGGGGCACGGTGACACAGTGGGTTAACACTGCTGTCTCACAGAGCCAGGGACCCGGGTTCGATTCCCGGGGGCACGGTGACACAGTGGGTTAACACTGCTGTCTCACAGCGCCAGGGACCCGGGTTCGATTCCCGGGGGCACGGTGACACAGTCGGTTAACACTGCTGTCTCACAGAGCCAGGGACCCGGGTTCGATTCCCGGGGACACGGTGACACAGTGGGTTAACACTGCTGTCTCACAGAGCCAGGGACCCGGGTTCGATTCCCGGGGGCACGGTGACACAGTGGGTTAACACTGCTGTCTCACAGAGCCAGGGACCCGGGTTCGATTCCCGGGGACACGGTGACACAGTGGGTTAACACTGCCCCCTCACAGTGCCAGGGACCCGGGTTCGATTCCCGGGGACACGGTGACACAGTGGGTTAACACTGCTGTCTCACAGAGCCAGGGACCCGGGTTCGATTCCCGGGGGCACGGTGACACAGTGGGTTAACACTGCTGTCTCACAGCGCCAGGGACCCGGGTTCGATTCCCGGGGGCACGGTGACACAGTGGGTTAACACTGCTGTCTCACAGAGCCAGGGACCCGGGTTCGATTCCCGGGGACACGGTGACACAGTGGGTTAACACTGCTGTCTCACAGCGCCAGGGACCCGGGTTCGATTCCCGGGGGCACGGTGACACAGTGGGTTAACACTGCTGTCTCACAGAGCCAGGGACCCGGGTTCGATTCCCGGGGGCACGGTGACACAGTGGGTTAACACTGCTGTCTCACAGAGCCAGGGACCCGGGTTCGATTCCCGGGGGCACGGTGACACAGTGGGTTAACACTGCTGCCTCACAGCGCCAGGGACCCGGGTTCGATTCCCGGGGGCACGGTGACACAGTGGGTTAACACTGCTGCCTCACAGCGCCAGGGACCCGGGTTCGATTCCCGGGGGCACGGTGACACAGTGGGTTAACACTGCTGTCTCACAGAGCCAGGGACCCGGGTTCGATTCCCGGGGGCACGGTGACACAGTGGGTTAACACTGCTGTCTCACAGAGCCAGGGACCCGGGTTCGATTCCCGGGGGCACGGTGACACAGTGGGTTAACACTGCTGTCTCACAGCGCCAGGGACCCGGGTTCGATTCCCAGGGGCACGGTGACACAGTGGGTTAACACTGCTGTCTCACAGAGCCAGGGACCCGGGTTCGATTCCCGGGGGCACGGTGACACAGTGGGTTAACACTGCCCCCTCACAGCGCCAGGGACCCGGGTTCGATTCCCGGGGGCACGGTGACACAGTGGGTTAACACTGCTGCCTCACAGAGCCAGGGACCCGGGTTCAATTCCCAGGGGCACGGTGACACAGTGGGTTAACACTGCTGTCTCACAGCGCCAGGGACCCGGGTTCGATTCCCGGGGGCACGGTGACACAGTGGGTTAACACTGCTGTCTCACAGCGCCAGGGACCCGGGTTCGATTCCCGGGGGCACGGTGACACAGTGGGTTAACACTGCTGTCTCACAGCGCCAGGGACCCGGGTTCGATTCCCGGGGGGCACGGTGACACAGTGGGTTAACACTGCTGTCTCACAGCGCCAGGGACCCGGGTTCGATTCCCGGGGGCACGGTGACACAGTGGGTTAACACTGCCCCCTCACAGCGCCAGGGACCCGGGTTCGATTCCCGGGGACACGGTGACACAGTGGGTTAACACTGCTGTCTCACAGAGCCAGGGACCCGGGTTCGATTCCCGGGGGCACGGTGACACAGTGGGTTAACACTGCTGTCTCACAGCGCCAGGGACCCGGGTTCGATTCCCGGGGGGCACGGTGACACAGTGGGTTAACACTGCTGTCTCACAGCGCCAGGGACCCGGGTTCGATTCCCGGGGGCACGGTGACACAGTGGGTTAACACTGCCCCCTCACAGCGCCAGGGACCCGGGTTCGATTCCCGGGGACACGGTGACACAGTGGGTTAACACTGCTGTCTCACAGAGCCAGGGACCCGGGTTCGATTCCCGGGGGCACGGTGACACAGTGGGTTAACACTGCTGCCTCACAGAGCCAGGGACCCGGGTTCGATTCCCGGGGACACGGTGACACAGTGGGTTAACACTGCTGCCTCACAGAGCCAGGGACCCGGGTTCGATTCCCGGGGGCACGGTGACACAGTGGGTTAACACTGCCCCCTCACAGCGCCAGGGACCCGGGTTCGATTCCCGGGGACACGGTGACACAGTGGGTTAACACTGCTGCCTCACAGCGCCAGGGACCCGGGTTCGATTCCCGGGGGCACGGTGACACAGTGGGTTAACACTGCTGTCTCACAGCGCCAGGGACCCGGGTTCGATTCCCGGGGGCACGGTGACACAGTGGGTTAACACTGCTGCCTCACAGCGCCAGGGACCCGGGTTCGATTCCCGGGGACACGGTGACACAGTGGGTTAACACTGCTGTCTCACAGCGCCAGGGACCCGGGTTCGATTCCCGGGGACACGGTGACACAGTGGGTTAACACTGCTGTCTCACAGCACCAGGGACCCGGGTTCGATTCCCGGGGGCACGGTGACACAGTGGGTTAACACTGCTGCCTCACAGAGCCAGGGACCCGGGTTCGATTCCCGGGGGCACGGTGACACAGTGGGTTAACACTGCTGTCTCACAGCGCCAGGGACCCGGGTTCGATTCCCAGGGGCACGGTGACACAGTGGGTTAACACTGCTGTCTCACAGCGCCAGGGACCCGGGTTCGATTCCCAGGGGCACGGTGACACAGTGGGTTAACACTGCTGTCTCACAGCACCAGGGACCCGGGTTCGATTCCCGGGGACACGGTGACACAGTGGGTTAACACTGCTGCCTCACAGCGCTAGGGACCCGGGTTCGATTCCCGGGGACACGGTGACACAGTGGGTTAACACTGCTGCCTCACAGCGCTAGGGACCCGGGTTCGATTCCTGACATGGGTCACTGTGTGGAATCTGCACGTTCTCCCTGTGTCTGTGTGGGTTTCCTCCGGGTGCTCTGGTTTCCTCCCACATTCCAAGGATGTGCAGGTTCGGTGGATTGGCCGTGTTAAGTTGCCCCTTTGTGTCGGGGGAATAGCAGGGTTAATGTGTGGCGATTACAGGAATAGGTCCTGGGTCGGATTGTGGTCGGTGTAGACTCGATGGGCCGAACGGCCTTCTGTACCATGCGATTCTATGATTCAGGGGAAATCTAATCAAAGGGCTTCACTTGATGAATGGGGTGATGGAGGAGGGAGAATATTCCAATTGGAGACAGGTTGTTTGTGCACTGAGGGGAGATGGGGTAACGTCAGGAAGTATTTCCTCACACAAAGGGGGATGGGAATCTCCAGCTCTCCCCCCAAAAGCTGTTTCAATTACAGATCGATTCGAGCTTTCAAGGTTCAGTGTCGATTCCTGTTCCTGTGTGACAGGCCCAATAAAGACACAGGAGGAGATTGAATTGGGGGGTCAGTGCCCAGAGAGCACTGCACCATCATAGGGAGGGGGAAGGGGGGGGGGTGGAGGTTAGTGGTCAGGGAGCTCCATGCCATCGGCGGGTCAGTTTTGAGGGAGCGCCGCACTGTGGGAGGGTCAGTGCTGAGGGAGCGCCGCACTGTGGGAGGGTCAGTGCTGAGGGAGCGCCGCACTGTGGGAGGGTCAGTGCTGAGGGAGCGCCGCACTGTGGGAGGGTCGGTGCTGAGGGAGCGCCGCACTGTGGGAGGGTCAGTGCTGAGGGAGCGCCGCACTGTGGGAGGGTCAGTGCTGAGGGAGCGCCGCACTGCAGGAGGGTCAGTGCTGAGGGAGCGCCGCACTGTGGGAGGGTCGGTGCTGAGGGAGCGCCGCACTGCAGGAGGGTCAGTGCTGAGGGAGCGCCGCACTGTGGGAGGGTCGGTGCTGAGGGAGCGCCGCACTGTGGGAGGGTCGGTGCTGAGGGAGCGCCGCACTGTGGGAGGGTCGGTGCTGAGGGAGCGTCGCACTGTGGGGAGGGTCAGTGCTGAGGGAGCGCCGCACTGTGGGAGGGTCGGTGCCGAGGGAGCGCCGCACTGTGGGAGGGTCAGTGCTGAGGGAGCGCCGCACTGTGGGAGGGTCGGTGCCGAGGGAGCGCCGCACTGTGGGAGGGTCAGTGCTGAGGGAGCACCGCACTGTGGGAGGGTCGGTGCCGAGGGAGCGCCGCACTGTGGGAGGGTCGGTGCCGAGGGAGCGCCGCACTGTGGGAGGGTCAGTGCTGAGGGAGCGCCGCACTGTGGGAGGGTCGGTGCCGAGGGAGCACCGCACTGTGGGAGGGTCAGTGCTGAGGGAGCGCCGCACTGTGGGAGGGTCAGTGCTGAGGGAGCACCGCACTGTGGGAGGGTCCGTGCTGAGGGAGCGCCGCACTGTGGGAGGGTCAGTGCTGAGGGAGCGCCGCACTGTGGGAGGGTCGGTGCTGAGGGAGCGCCGCACTGTGGGAGGGTCGGTGCTGAGGGAGCGCCGCACTGTGGGAGGGTCGGTGCCGAGGGAGCGCCGCACTGTGGGAGGGTCGGTGCCGAGGGAGCGCCGCACTGTGGGAGTGTCAGTGCCGAGGGAGCGCCGCACTGTGGGAGGGTCGGTGCTGAGGGAGCGCCGCACTGTGGGAGGGTCAGTGCTGAGGGAGCGCCGCACTGTGGGAGGGTCAGTGCCGAGGGAGCGCCGCACTGTGGGAGGGTCGGTGCTGAGGGAGCGCCGCACTGTGGGAGGGTCGGTGCTGAGGGAGCGCCGCACTGCGGGAGGGTTCTTCCAGGTCTCTATCCCTTGGGAATGTTAACAGACAGTCTGGGCAGTCATTCCATTCTTGTTTGTGGAATCTTGCTGTGCGTACATCAGCAGCTGCTGCTTCACCCCCAGGGAAATGCCTTAAAGAAATGGCTGCAATGTGATTTGTTAAAGGGGGAGAGGGGGTTTCCCCAGTCTCTCCGTTAATTCTCTGTCATCTTGCACTGGGATGGCTGTGCGGTGCTCAGTTCTGCCAGTGTCCAGTAGATGGTGATATTGGACCATGAACCTCTGGGTCCAACATTCCCCCTCAGCAGCCCGCGTTCCTTTAAAAGTGTAATGACTCTCGGTCCACACTCCCTGCCCCCTTGGTGAGGCTGGCGTACAAAGAACAGAGAAAATTACAGCACAGGGACAGGCCCTTCGGCCCCTCCAAGCCTGCACCGACCATGCTGCCCCGAATGAACTAAACCCCCCACCCTTCCGGGGACCATATCCCTCTATTCCCATCCTATTCATGGATTTGTCCAGATGCCCCTTAAAACTCACTATCGTATCTCCTTCCACTCCCTCCCCCCGGCAGCGAGTTCCAGGCACCCACCCCCCTCTGTGTAAAAAATCTGCCTCGTACATCTCCTTTAAACCTTGTCCCTCGCACCTTAAACCTGTGCTCCCCTAGTAATTGAGTCTGGGAAAAAGCTTCTGACTATCCACTCTGTCTGTGCCCCTCATAATCTTATAGACTTCTATCAGGTCTCCCCTCAACCACCATCGCTCCAGTGAGAACAAACCAAGTTTCTCCAACCTCTCCTCATAGCTAATGCCCTCCAGACCAGGGCAACATCCTGGTAAATCTTTTCTGTACCCTCTCCAAAGCCTCCACATCCTTCTGGTAGTGTGACGACCAGAATTGAACACTATATTCCAAGTGTGGTCTAACTAAGGTTCTATAAAGCTGCCACATGAGTTGCCAATGTTTAAACTCAGTGCCCCAGCTGATTTGCCTGCGTATCTACACAGGTATATAATACATAACAAATTGAAGTTTATTTATACAAGTAAGGCTTACATTAACACTGCAATGAAGTTACTGTGAAATTCCCCCAGTCGCCACACTCTGGCACCTGTTCAGGTCAATGCACCCTAATCCGCACATCTTTGGACTGTGGGAGGAAACTGGAGCACCTGGAGGAAACTCATGCAGACATGGGGAGAATGTGCAAATTCCACACAGACAGTGACCCAAGCCAGGAATCGAACCCGGGTCCATTGCGCTGTGGGGCAGCAGCGCTAACCCACTGTACCACCGTGCATGTCTTCGAGGTGATCTTATTGAGGTCTATAAAATAATGAGGGGCACAGATCAGCTCGATAGTCAATATCTTTTCCCCTAGTCTAAAACTAGAGGGCAGAGGTTTAAGGTGAGAGGGGAGAGATACAAAAGGGTCCAGAGGGGCAATTTTTTCTCACAGAGGGTGGTGAGTGTCTGGAACAAGTTGCCAGAGGGAGTAGTAGAGGCAGGTACAATTTTATCTTTCAAAAGGCGTTTAGACAGTTCCACGTGTAAGATGGGTATAGAGGGATATGGGCCAAATTAGGATTAGTTTATGGGTTTACAAAAAAAGGAGGCATGGACAGGTTGGGCTGAAGGGCCTGTTTCCCTGCTGTAAACCTGTATAAGTCTATCAGAGTTGCAGAGAGGGAGATGTTTGCCATGCCGCACAGATAACTCAGCCTCACCCCTGCACACAGTCACAGCCTCCAGCCCAAGGGACACATCGGGTGTCAGTTTTATACAGCAGCAGCTCATTGCCAGCTCCTGAAGGGGCAATTAGGGAGGGGCAGAAATGCGGGGTCTAACCAGTGGCACCCAGACCCCTTCAAACAGGATAAAAAACCCCACCACACTGCCCCACAACTTCAGGTCAGCAACAATAACACAGGGGTACATTTCATCGATTCCTGAAGAGATGCGGAAGTTACCCTGATCGAGATGAGGCATGCTGTCAGGTTCAAACGCTATTCCCTCCCACATATCAGCGCTAACTACAAACTCAGTCCTAATCAGCACTCACAAACACTCCCAGGACAGGTACAGCACGGGGTTAGATACAGAGTAAAGCTCCCTCTACACTGTCCCCCCATCAAACACTCCCAGGACAGGTACAGCACGGGGTTAGATACAGAGTAAAGCTCCCTCTACACTGTCCCCCCATCAAACACTCCCAGGACAGGTACAGCACGGGGTTAGATACAGAGTAAAGCTCCCTCTACACTGTCCCCCCATCAAACACTCCCAGTACAGGTACAGCACGGGGTTAGATACAGAGTAAAGCTCCCTCTACACTGTCCCCATCAAACACTCCCAGGACAGGTACAGCACGGGGTTAGATACAGAGTAAAGCTCCCTCTACACTGTCCCCCATCAAACACTCCCAGGACAGGTACAGCACGGGGTTAGATACAGAGTAAAGCTCCCTCTACACTGTCCCCCATCAAACACTCCCAGGACAGGTACAGCACGGGGTTAGATACAGAGTAAAGCTCCCTCTACACTGTCCCCATCAAACACTCCCAGGACAGGTACAGCACGGGGTTAGATACAGAGTAAAGCTCCCCCTACACTGTCCCCCATCAAACACTCCCAGGACAGGTACAGCACGGGGTTAGATACAGAGTAAAGCTCCCTCTACACTGTCCCCCCATCAAACACTCCCAGGACAGGTACAGCACGGGGTTAGATACAGAGTAAAGCTCCCTCTACACTGCCCCCCCATCAAACACTCCCAGGACAGGTACAGCACGGGGTTAGATACAGAGTAAAACTCCTTTATAAATAAAGGGGTGGTTTATATATAGAATAACAGATACCCGGGAGTGAGTTACAGACTGGAATCTAATCGAGGGGTTCGGGGTGGTTTATATATAGAATAACAGATACCCGGGAGTGAGTTACAGACTGGAATCTAATCGAGGGGTTCGGGGTGGTTTATATATAGAATAACAGATACCCGGGAGTGAGTTACAGACTGGAATCTAATCGAGGGGCTCGGGGTGGTTTATATATAGAATAACAGATACCCGGGAGTGAGTTACAGACTGGAATCTAATCGAGGGGTTCGGGGTGGTTTATATATAGAATAACAGATACCCGGGAGTGAGTTACAGACTGGAATCTAATCGAGGGGTTTCGGGGTGGTTTATATATAGAATAACAGATACCCGGGAGTGAGTTACAGACTGGAATCTAATCGAGGGGTTCGGGGTGGTTTATATACAGAATAACAGATACCCCGGAGTGAGTTACAGACTGGAATCTAATCGAGGGGCTCGGGGTGGTTTATATACAGAATAACAGATACCCGGGAGTGAGTTACAGACTGGAATCTAATCGAGGGGTTCGGGGTGGTTTATATACAGAATTACAGATACCCGGGAGTGAGTTACAGACTGGAATCTAATCGAGGGGTTCGGGGTGGTTTATATACAGAATTACAGATACCCGGGAGTGAGTTACAGACTGGAATCTAATCGAGGGGTTCGGGGTGGTTTATATACAGAATTACAGATACCCGGGAGTGAGTTACAGACTGGAATCTAATCGAGGGGTTCGGGGTGGTTTATATACAGAATTACAGATACCCGGGAGTGAGTTACAGACTGGAATCTAATCGAGGGGTTCGGGGTGGTTTATATACAGAATTACAGATACCCGGGAGTGAGTTACAGACTGGAATCTAATCGAGGGGTTCGGGGTGGTTTATATACAGAATTACAGATACCCGGGAGTGAGTTACAGACTGGAATCTAATCGAGGGGTTCGGGGTGGTTTATATACAGAATTACAGATACCCGGGAGTGAGTTACAGACTGGAATCTAATCGAGGGGTTCGGGGTGGTTTATATACAGAATTACAGATACCCGGGAGTGAGTTACAGACTGGAATCTAATCGAGGGGTTCGGGGTGGTTTATATACAGAATTACAGATACCCGGGAGTGAGTTACAGACTGGAATCTAATCGAGGGGTTCGGGGTGGTTTATATACAGAATTACAGATACCCGGGAGTGAGTTACAGACTGGAATCTAATCGAGGGGTTCGGGGTGGTTTATATATAGAATAACAGATACCCGGGAGTGAGTTACAGACTGGAATCTAATCGAGGGGTTCGGGCGGTTTATATATAGAATAACAGATACCTGGGACTGAGTTACAGACTGGAATCTAATCGAGGGGTTCGGGGTGGTTTATATATAGAATAACAGATACCCGGGAGTGAGTTACAGACTGGAATCTAATCGAGGGGTTCGGGGTGGTTTATATACAGAATTACAGATACCCGGGAGTGAGTTACAGACTGGAATCTAATCGAGGGGTTCGGGGTGGTTTATATATAGAATTACAGATACCCGGGAGTGAGTTACAGACTGGAATCTAATCGAGGGGTTCGGGGTGGTTTATATACAGAATTACAGATACCCGGGAGTGAGTTACAGACTGGAATCTAATCGAGGGGTTCGGGGTGGTTTATATATAGAATTACAGATACCCGGGAGTGAGTTACAGACTGGAATCTAATCGAGGGGTTCGGGGTGGTTTATATATAGAATTACAGATACCTGGGGGTGATTTAAATGTTGGGATTGTACGATTCAGAGCGTGGTTTGCTTACAGCTCCCTCTTTCTTTGACTGGATGCTATTATCTCCTTGTGGGTGGGGTTGTTGAATGGGGTCAGTGTTACTGGTCAGAATCAGCTCATAAATGAGGTTAACTTGGATCAATGTAACACAAGATCTACTCTGGAAGGATTAACAGAGGACAGGGGCTGACCAGTGTGTGTGTTAGCTACTGTCCACTGCTCAGCACCTTCCTCACTCCCTCTCAGTCAGATTGCAGGGTGCGGGGAGGTTCAAGTCCCCTTTCAGGGATCCGGACAACTCATTGTGCTGGGAGAGGGCTGCCTGTTGCAGGGACTGCGCTGTGGCTGGTGCTGCACTGTGGCAGGGACCGCGTTGTGGCAGGTGCTTCACTGTGGCAGGGACTGCGTTGTTGGCAGGTGCTGCACTGTTGCAGGGACTGCGTTGTGGCAGGTGCTGCACTGTTGCAGGGACCGCGTTGTTGGCAGGTGCTACACTGTTGCAGGGACTGCACTGTCGCAGGGACTGCGTTGTGGCAGGTGCTGCACTGTTGCAGGGACCGCGTTGCTGGCAGGTGCTGCACTGTCGCAGGGACTGCGTTGTTGGCAGGTGCTGCACTGTTGCAGGGACCGCGTTGCTGGCAGGTGCTGCACTGTCGCAGGGACTGCGTTGTGGCAGGTGCTGCACTGTTGCAGGGACTGCGTTGCTGGCAGGTGCTGCACTGTTGCAGGGACCGTGTTGTTGGCAGGTGCTGCAGTGTTGCAGGGACTGCGTTGTCGGCAGGTGCTGCAGTGTTGCAGGGACTGCGTTGTTGGCAGGTGCTGCACTGTTGCAGGGACCGTGTTGTTGGCAGGTGCTGCAGTGTTGCAGGGACTGCGTTGTCGGCAGGTGCTGCAGTGTTGCAGGGACTGCGTTGTTGGCAGGTGCTGCAGTGTTGCAGGGACTGCGTTGTTGGCAGGTGCTGCAGTGTTGCAGGGACCGTGTTGTTGGCAGGTGCTGCACTGTTGCAGGGACTGTGTTGTTGGCAGGTGCTGCAGTGTTGCAGGGACCGTGTTGTTGGCAGGTGCTGCACTGTTGCAGGGACTGCGTTGTTGGCAGGTGCTGCAGTGTTGCAGGGACCGTGTTGTTGGCAGGTGCTGCACTGTTGCAGGGACTGCGTTGTTGGCAGGTGCTGCAGTGTTGCAGGGACCGTGTTGTTGGCAGGTGCTGCAGTGTTGCAGGGACCGTGCTGTCACAGAGACTGCACTGTGGTAGGTGCTGCAGTGTTGCAGGGACCGTGTTGTTGGCAGGTGCTGCACTGTGGTAGGCGCTGCACTGTTGCAGGGACCGCGCTGTCACAGGGACCGCGTTGTGCAGGTGCTGCACTGTGGTAGGCGCTGCACTGTTGCAGGGACCGCGCTGTCACAGGGACCGCGTTGTGCAGGTGCTGCACTGTGGTAGGCGCTGCACTGTTGCAGGGACCGCGTTGTGCATGTGCTGCAGTGTTGCGTGCGCAGTCTCTCTGATGTGACATTAAACCGAGTCCCTGTCTGGCCTCACACTCCTGGAAGGAGAGGCATGGGGAGGCTTACGGAGAACTCCCCTGGTGTCCTGACCAGCACTTATCCCTTCTGCTGCCCATGATCACTTCACTGTTTGTGGGATCTTGCTGTGTACAAGCAAAGTGAAAGAAGGAGACGAGTGGGAGCATCACCGGATTTGGGGGGGGAACAGCACGGTGGCACAGTGGGTTAGCTCTGCTGCCTCACAGCGCTTGGGTCCCAGGTTCAATTCCCATCTCAGGTCCCTGTGTGTGAGGGGTTGGCACATTCTCCCCGTGTCTGCGTGGGTTTCCTCCGGGTGCTCTGGTTTTCTCCCACAGTCTGAAAGACGTGCTGGTTAGGGTGCTAAATTCCCCCTCAGTGTAACCCGAACAGGCGCCGGAGTGTGGAGAGTAGGGGAATTTCACAGTAACTTCATTGCAGTGTCAATGTCAGCCTAACTTGTGACACAGATATGTTTCCTCCCACAGTCCAAAGATGTGCGGGTTAGGTTGATTGGTCACGCGAAGAAATTGCCCCTTAGTATCCAGGGATGTGTAGGTTAGAGGGATTAGTGGGTATAATATGTAGGGATATGGGGGTAGGGCCTGGGTGGGATTGTGTTTGGTGCAGACTCGATGGGCCGAAGGGCCTTTTTCTGCACTGTCGGGTTCTATGATTCTGTGATACTCATAAATAAATTTTAAAAACTTTAGTAACCCTTGACACTGTGGGCCAAGGGTTCAAATCCCACCAGGGCAGCTGGTAGAATTTAAATCTGATGAATAAAATCTGGAATTATAAAGATAATCTCAGTAACGGTGACTGTGACAGCTGTCATCGATTGTCATAAAAACCCATCTGGTTCCCTTTAGGGGAGGAAATCTGCCACCCTTACCCCAGTCTGGCCTACACGTGACTCCAGAGACACAGCAATGTGGCTGACTCTTAACTGCCTCTCTGAAATCATAGAACCCGACAGTGCAGGAAGAGGCCATTCAGCCCATCATGTCTGCACTGACCACAATCCCACCCAGGCCCTATCCCTGTAACTCCACATATTTACCTTGTTAATCCCTCGAAACCTATGCATCCCGGGACATGAAGGGGCAATTTAGCACAGCCAATCCACCTAACCAGCACGTCTTTCAGACTGTGGGAGGAAACCAGAGAACCCGGAGGAAACCCACGCAGACACGGGGAGAACGTGCAGACTCCACACAATTCCAACATTCCAATTCCTACCTCTGCATTTACCCTGTATGCCTCCTGACAGTAGGGTAATTTAGCATGGCCAATCCACCTAACCCACACAACTGTCGGACTGTGGGAGGAAACATGAGCACCCAGAGGAAACCCACACAGACATGGGGAGAATGTGCAAACTCCACACAGACAGTGACCCAAGCTGGGAATTGAACCTGGGTCCCTGGGCGCTGTGATGCAGCAGTGCTAACCCACTGTGTCACCGTGCCCCCGGGAATCGAACCCGGGTCCCTGGCTCTGTGAGACAGCAGTGTTAACCCACTGTGTCATCGTGTCCCCGGGAATCGAACCCGGGTCCCTGGCGCTGTGAGACAGCAGTGTTAACCCACTGTGTCACCGTGCCCCCGGGAATCGAACCCGGGTCCCTGGCTCTGTGAGACAGCAGTGTTAACCCACTGTGTCACCGTGCCCCCGGGAATCGAACCCGGGTCCCTGGCTCTGTGAGACAGCAGTGTTAACCCACTGTGTCACCGTGTCCCCGGGAATCGAACCCGGGTCCCTGGCTCTGTGAGGGGGCAGTGTTAACCCACTGTGTCACCGTGCCCCCGGGAATCGAACCCGGGTCCCTGGCGCTGTGAGACAGCAGTGTTAACCCACTGTGTCACCGTGTCCCCGGGAATCGAACCCGGGTCCCTGGCGCTGTGAGACAGCAGTGTTAACCCACTGTGTCACCGTGCCCCCGGGAATCGAACCCGGGTCCCTGGCGCTGTGAGACAGCAGTGTTAACCCACTGTGTCACCGTGTCCCCGGGAATCGAACCCGGGTCCCTGGCGCTGTGAGACAGCAGTGTTAACCCACTGTGTCACCGTGTCCCCGGGAATCGAACCCGGGTCCCTGGCGCTGTGAGACAGCAGTGTTAACCCACTGTGTCACCGTGCCCCCGGGAATCGAACCCGGGTCCCTGGCTCTGTGAGACAGCAGTGTTAACCCACTGTGTCACCGTGCCCCCGGGAATCGAACCTGGGTCCCTGGCGCTGTGAGACAGCAGCGTTAACCCACTGTGTCACCGTGTCCCCGGGAATCGAACCTGGGTCCCTGGCGCTGTGAGACAGCAGTGTTAACCCACTGTGTCACCGTGCCCCCGGGAATCGAACCCGGGTCCCTGGCGCTGTGAGACAGCAGTGTTAACCCACTGTGTCACCGTGCCCCCGGGAATCGAACCCGGGTCCCTGGTGCTGTGAGACAGCAGTGTAAACCCACTGTGTCACCCAATGGACCATGCGGGGTAATTCAGGATGGGTAATGTGTTGTCTTTGCCCAGTGACATCTGTATCCTGGTGAAAGTATTGGAGAGAAATCTTTTGACGAGCTGCACTGTCAGTCAGGTTTGTTTCTGTGGGATGTTCTGGGGTGGTAAGGGGCACCTTTTGCAATGCAATTCTGTCTCTGACTGGGCACAGCAGCTCTAACATCTGGGTGTTTGTGAATCAGTGGCCCCAGGGGGAGATGGACAATATCCTGAGTACGGGGGTCTCACAGCTACCTCCTGCTGTTACTCGGGAGTCAGTCCTGATCAGCAGTTCAACTCTCTGTACAGCATTGCTCTCTCTCTCCTGTCCCATTGCCCTTAGTTTGCTATTAACAGATTCGCAAATAGCTTCGGATTCCTGACAGCGCACAAACACACTCTCCCTCTCACCTACCCCCACCCCAGGGCTGAGAGTGGACCTGCGCTACTGGGTGACAGCTCAGCCCTCTTTCAACAGGCAAACTGTTCTCAGGATTTGACAGCTTCACATTTGGACACATCAAACACTCAGAGGGATTCAGAGTCTCCCCTCAGCTCAGCTACAGGCTGGGGAGAGGGGATGGGGGTCTCCTGGCCCTCTCAGGTGTATCCCTTTTCCCCAACACACCAGCCCCTCTCTTCCCACAGCGCCTGCCTTCTCGGAAAGCAGCAATCAAAGCGGATTTCCTCAAGCTGACAGCAAGGTAGAGAAAATAGAACTGATTTTCTATTCCACAGACAGAGAAAGACACAGACAGACAGAGACACACAGAGAGAGAAAGAGAGAGAGAGAGACAGAGAGACGCACACAGACAAGAAAGACACACGCACAGACACAGAGACACACAGACGCGAAAGACAGACACACAGTTTTATTTTTAAGTTTATTTAGTGTCACAAGTAGGCTTACATTAATAAACCTGTTTGGGTTACACTGAGGGAAAGTTTAGCACCCTAACCAGCACATCTTTCAGATTGTGGGAAGAAACCGGAGCAGCCGGAGGAAACCCACACAGACACGGGGAGAACGTGCAGACTTCACACAGACAGTGACCCAAGTCGGGAATTGAACCTGGGTCCCTGGCGCTGAGGCAGCGGTGCTGGAATAACCCTGTGTCACCGTGCTGCCCCTTAGAGACACACACACAATCTCAGAGCCTTGCTCCACGTCCTAGCAGTGTGGCACTGTCACAGTGACACTGTCTCTCTCTCTCACACACACAGACCTATCTACACTAACACTACAGAAGGAGCTGGGGGTGGGAGGATTTAACTGTAGGGGCAGCCCGGGGACCACCAGCCTGTACTCTGCCGGGCAATGCCAGCACAGGATGGGGCAGTGAGCTGGGTGCCAAGTGTAAGGCGATACAGACACACATACAGACTTTTTTGGGGAGAGGTTTGTATGTTTTGATGGGTGGTGGTTTGGGGGGGGGGGTGGGGTAGGTGGCAGAGGACATAAGGGGAACCCCCCCCCTTTCCCCTCCCACCAGCACAACATCAACTCACACCTTGACAAGTGAAAGAATCCCTTACCTTCGCAAAGGACCAGTGCAGACAGACAGCGAGCAGCCAGTGCAAGATTGCAGAGCGATCCATCTTCAGAAATATTCCCAAATCCCTCCTTCCCCCCCACAAAAAATAGGGGGGAAGGGGTTAGTACGGGAGTGAGTATGGGTGGGAGGGGGAAGTGAACTCCCGAAACTTCAGTCCAGGGTTATACAGTCCATCTCCGCCTCCCAATTGTAAAGAACTCTTGTGTTGCAGACAAGAGACAGAATCTAGGCTTTCTCTGTTGCTTTTATTTATCTTTTCTCTAAAACATCCTCAGGATAAATTGGAGATCAGATCAGGGCTGCATCCACCCTCCCCCCAGAACCAACTCGAACCCAGTCCAAGGAGTTACAGAAGTCCTGTCTGGATCATGCACCCCTCTTAGACTGTGTTACTGCAGAGTGTGAGAGACACTTCCACCACTCTCACACACAGCTCTCTCTGCCTCTGCTTTCTCCTGTGCTGCCCCCGCCCTCATGTGACTCCTTTACACTTAACCCTTTCCTCTCCGCTCAGCCCAACACCCTGTAACTTCCAACTGAATTCCACACATTCACACACTCCCAATATTCTAGCTCTCTCTAACCGGATTCCACATATTCCCAATATCCTGTAACTCCAGCTCTCTCTAACTGGATTCCACATATTCCCACACTCCCAATATTCTAGCTCTCTCTAACTGGATTCCACACATTCACACACTCCCAATACCCTGTAACTCCAGCTCTCTCTAACTGGATTCCACATATTCCCACACTCCCAATATTCTAGCTCTCTCTAACTGGATTCCACACATTCACACACTCCCAATATCCTGTAACTCCAGCTCTAACTGGATTCCACACACACTCCCAATATCCTGTAACTCCAGCTCTCTCTAACTGGATTCCACATATTCCCACCCCACATATATTTATTACAGATTCACGAGGGCATTTTCGCAGTAACTTCATTGCAGTGTTAATGTAAGCATACTTGTGACCATTGAGTAAACTTTAACTTTTTATATTTTTAATTGTTCACTGCCCTTTATTTATACGGGCAGCACAGTGACACAGTGGGTTAACACTGCTACCTCGCAGAGCCAGGAACCCGGGTTCGAGTCCCGGCTTGGGTCACTGTCTGTGTGCAGTCCGCACATTCTCCCCATGTCTGCGTGGGTTTCATCCGGGTGCTCCAGTTTCCTCCCACAATCCAAAAACGTGCTGGTTAGGTGCTAAATTCTCCCTCAGTGTATCCGAACAGGCGCCAGCGTGTGGCAACTAGGGAATTTTTACAGTAACTTCATTGTAGTGTTAATGTAAGCTTTACTTGTGACACTAATAAATGTTACTTCTTTATTCCCCCTTTCTTTACCTTTTCTTCAATTATATCTCTCTCCCACCCATTTTCCCTCCCTCCCCCCACATCTTTATCTGTCACAGTTTACCCTCTGATGTCAGCTTCTCTGCCCTTTGGCCATTCACACCTTCTATTCTCTCTGTGGGCTGCCATTAGCATCTTTTCCCCTGGTTTCTGTGGCTAAGACTCATCTTGCATTCTCTCCCCCTGCAGTATAAATATCTCCCACTTTCTCTGCCTTTCAACTTTGACAAAGGGTCATCTGGACTCGAAACGTCAGCTCTTCTCTCTCCTTACAGAGGCTGCCCAGACCTGCTGAGATTTTCCAGCATTTTCTCTTTTGGATCCCCCCATTCGGGATCCAGCGAACTGTCCCTCTTGTTTCAATATTCCCTCTTTCCTGAAGCTATGGGGAAATCTAATATCACTGCAACCAACTTGTGACTGACCATCTGTCTTTTTTCAGTGGTGGAGGGATAGATTGTTCAGCCCCAGGGCACCCCCATTACGGCCCCAGTGATCATTCACACACACGTGGAGTTCTGATCTAAATAAGGACACCTTCAATGTGACGGCACTCCCTCAGTGCTGACACTGGGAGTGGCAGGCTAGATATTTCCAAACTCCTCAGTGTGGGGCTTGCACCCATGATTTTCTGACTCCATGGCTAAAATATAAGCGTTTAATGATTAATTGGGGACTTGGTCCCTTCTCCATCCCCAATAACCATCCTGTGATTTTTATTTTAAATTTGTTCATGGGTCCACCATTTATTGCCCATCCCTAATTGCCCCTTAAGAAGGTGGTGGGTGAGCCACCATCTTGAATTCACTGCAGTCCCCGTGTGGTATAGGTACACCCACAGTGCTGTTGATTTAAATTTCATTTATTATTGTCACAAACAGGCTTACATTAACACTGCAATGACGTTACTGTGAAAATCCCCTAGGGAGGGAGTTCTGGGATTTTGACCCCAGCCACAGCGAAGGAACAGCCGACATATTTCCAAGTCGGGATGGTGAGTGGCTCGGAGGGGGGAACTTGCAGGAGGTGGTGTTCCCCATGTGTCTGCTGCCCCCCCCCTTATCCTTCTAGGTGGTAGAGGTGGTGGGTTTGGAAGGTGCTGTTGAAGGAGCTTTGGTGAGTCACTGCAGTGCATCTTGTAGATGGTACACACTGCTGCTACTGAGCGTTGGTGGGGGAGGGAGTGAGTGTTTGTGGTTAGCGTGTCGATCGAGCGGGGCTGCTTTGTCCTGGATGGTGTCGAGCTTCTTGAGTATAAGTGGAGGCAAGTGGAGAGTATTTCATCACACTCCTGACTTGTGCCTTGTAGATGGTGTCAGAGAGTGTGTGTGTGTGTGTGTGTGTGTGTGAGAGAGTCTGTGTCAGAGTGTGTGAGTGTATGTGCATGAGAGTGTGTGAATGTTTGTGTGTGAGTTTGTATGAGTGTGTGTGTCAGTGTGTGTGTATGCTCGTGTCTGTGTGAGTGTGTGTATGAGACAATGTGTATGTGTGTGAGACTGTGTGTGTGTGTGTCAGTGAGTGGGTGTGTGAATGTTTGTGTGTGTGAATGAGTCTGTGTATGTGTGTGTGTGTGTATGACAATGTGTGTGTATGTGTGTGTGCGAGAGAGACAGTGTGTACGAGTGTGTGTGTATGTGAGTCTGTGAGAGCATGTATATGTGTGTCTGTGTGTATATGTGTGTATGTGTTTATGTATGTGATAGCGTGTGTGTGAATATGTGTATGTGACTGTGTGTGTATGAGAGTGTGTGTGTGTGTGTATATGTATGTGACTGTGTGTGTGATTGTATGAGTGTGTGTGTGTGTATATGTATGTGACAGCATGTGTGTGGGAGAGTGTGTGAGTGTGTGTGCGTGACAGTGTGTGTGTGGGAGACAGTGTGTGTGTGACAGTGTGTGTGGGAGAGTGTGTGTGTGTGTGAGAGTGTGTGTGTGTGTGAGAGAGTGTGTGTGTGTGAGAGAGTGTGTGTGTGTGTGAGAGTGTGTGTGGGACAGTGTGTGTGTGGGAGAGAGTGTGTGTGGGAGTAACAGTGTGTGTGTGTAACAGTGTGTGTGTGTGAGAGACTGTGTGTGTGTGAGAGAGTGTGTGTGGGACAGTATGTGTGTGGGAGAGAGTGTGTGTGTGCGTAACAGTGTGTGTGTGTAACAGTGTGTGTGTGTGAGAGACTGTGTGTGTGGGAGTGTGTGTGTGAGAGACTGTGTGTGAGAAACTGTGTGTGTGTGTGTGTGTGTGTGTGCGAGAGCGTGTGTGTGAGACAGTGTGTGGGGGAGAGACTGTGTGTGTGTGTGTGTGTGTGTGAGTGAGAGAGAGACAGTGTGGGTAGAAGGTGAGTTGGCTAGGGCAGTTCATCCATCAGCTGCACACAGAATAGAAACACAACTGCAAAGATTTCTCTGAGGATAATCCATTAAACCATCAACAACTATTATCAGATCCATCGGATTCACTGGTCACCAAGAAAACCTGCTGTCCTTACCCAGTCTGGCCTACATAACTTCAGACATCACAGCAATGTGCTCGACAGTTAACTGTTTCCCCCTCTGAAATGGGCCGTGTGAGACACTCAGACCAAGGAATGGACAGTAGATGCTGGACATTGCCCTGCGATGTCCACACCCCATGAAAGAATGGGAAATAACAGTGCAGACCCCAAAATCCATTCCAGATTGTCCCTTAAGCCAAGCACACACCATGTCCGTATCCAGGAATGAAAGATTTCTCCGACTGTCACCCACTGTTGTTGCGTTGGAGCAGATACAGCGCAGTCTCGCAGAACTGCAATCAAAACACAGGCCTGCATTTCCCCAGCACCTATCGCAGAATCCCAGAGCTTATTAAATACAGTCACTGGTGCAGTGCACCCCACACTCAGATTGTATTCTTTATGGCTGGTGTCTGAAGGCAGGTCCCCTGACACTGTGGGCATTTGTTACAGCTCTAGATATGGAGGGAGTTGATGGGGGCGGCGATAGTTCTTTATCAACTGAACATTTCAATGCACTACACTCTGTCTCTCTGCCCTGTTCCATCATCTATATCAGATAGTCACTGATATATCCAATTGGGAATTCAGGAGGAACTTTACACACAGAGTGGGGGAGAATGTGGGACTCGCTCCCACGGGGAATGGGGGAGAATGTGGGACTCGCTCCCACGGGGGGAGTGGGGGAGAATGTGGGACTCGCTCCCACGGGGAGTGGGGGAGAATGTGGGACTCACTCCCACGGGGAATGGGGGAGAATGTGGGACTCGCTCCCACAGGGGGAGTGGGGGAGAATGTGGGACTCGCTCCCACGGGGGGAGTGGGGGAGAATGTGGGACTCGCTCCCACGGGGGGGAGTGGGGGAGAATGTGGGACTCGCTCCCACGGGGGGAGTGGGGGGAGAATGTGGGACTCGCTCCTGCGGGGAGTGGGGGAGAATGTGGGACTCACTCCCACGGGGAGTGGGGGAGAATGTGGGACTCACTCCCACGGGGGGAGTGGGGGAGAATGTGGGACTCACTCCCACGGGGAGTGGGGGAGAATGTGGGACTCACTCCCACGGGGGGAGTGGGGGAGAATGTGGGACTCACTCCCACGGGGGGAGTGGGGGAGAATGTGGGACTCGCTCCCACGGGGAATGGGGGAGAATGTGGGACTCACTCCCACGGGGGGAGTGGGGGAGAATGTGGGACTCGCTCCCACGGGGAATGGGGGAGAATGTGGGACTCGCTCCCACGGGGGTAGTGGGGGAGAATGTAGGACTCACTCCCACGGGGAATGGGGGAGAATGTGGGACTCGCTCCCACGGGGGGAGTGGGGGAGAACGTGGGACTCACTCCCACGGGGGGAGTGGGGGAGAATGTGGGACTCGCTCCCACGGGGGGAGTGGGGGAGAATGTGGGACTCACTCCCACGGGGGGAGTGGGGGAGAATGTGGGACTCACTCCCACGGGGGGAGTGGGGGAGAATGTGGGACTCACTCCCACGGGGGGAGTGGGGGAGAATGTGGGACTCGCTCCCACGGGGGGAGTGGGGGAGAATGTGGGACTCGCTCCCACGGGGGGAGTGGGGGAGAATGTGGGACTCGCTCCCACAGGGGTAGTGGGGGAGAATGTGGGACTCGCTCCTGCGGGGAGTGGGGGAGAATGCGGGACTCACTCCCATGGGGGGAGTGGGGGAGAATGTGGGACTCACTCCCACAGGGAGTGGGGGAGAATGTGGGACTCACTCCCATGGGGAGTGGGGGAGAATGTGGGACTCGCTCCCACGGGGGGAGTGGGGGAGAATGTGGGACTCGCTCCCACGGGGGGAGTGGGGAGAATGTGGGACTCGCTCCCACGGGGGGAGTGGGGGAGAATGTGGGACTCGCTCCCACGGGGGGAGTGGGGGAGAATGTGGGACTCACTCCCATGGGGAGTGGGGGAGAATGTGGGACTCGGTCCTACAGTGAGTGGGGAAGGTGAAAAGTGTCGATACATTTGGAGATGGGGGGAGCTGGATAAACACCTGAAGGAGAGAGGAATAGAAAGGCATGGGGGGGATGTAGAGGGGGTGGGATGAGTTTGTGTGGAACAGAGATGGAGAGAAATGTTCTTTCTCAAGAGGCAGCGGAAGCAGAGATTTTGAATGTTTTGAATTTGGAGATGGATAAATTCTTGATTAACGAGGGGGGAGGGGTGAAAGGTTATCGGGATGGGGAATCTGGGGTTGAGGTTACAATCAGATTGACCATGAATGGGGGAGCAGGGTTGAAGGGCTGAATGGCCTACTCCTGCCCCTGACTGGTATGACAGGGTGCACATGGGCTGAAGGGCCTCCCTCCGTGCTGTGCAGTGTTATTCAATGTTTTCCTGAGGTCAGAGACAGCGGGCTGATGTGTGGTGCAGCACCCATATGGAAATGGCGAGAGGGACTTTGTCCCAAAATCCACGCTGTCAAAGTAGGTGGACCTTTTGTCCGGTCTAACTTTCTGGGGCACTCCCCCGTCCTGCTGAGATGGCGGGGGGGGGTGGATCCGTTAAGGAGTAGTGTTTGGACTCGCAGTGAGATTTATTCAGTGGGTGAAGGAGACAAATCATGGCTCTGGAAATCACAGTGAGACCTGGGCGAGATCTGCTTGTGTGATTTTAGGTCCTTGGAATATAATGTTCAATTCTGATCGCCACACCACCAGAAGGATGTGGAGGCTTTGGAGAGGGCACAGAAAAGATTTACCAGGATGTTGCCCTGGTATGGAGGGCATTAGCTATGAGGAAAGGTTGGAGAAACTTGGTTTGTTCTCACTGGAACGATGGAGGTTGAGGGGAGACCTGATAGAAGTCTACAAGATTATGAGAGGCACGGACAGAGTGGATAGTCAGAAGCTTTTTCCCAGGATGGAAGAGTCAATTACTAGGGGGCACAGGTTTAAAGGAGATGTACGAGGCAGATTTTTTACACAGAGGGTGGTGGGTGCCTGGGGAGGGAATGGAAGTGGATACAGTAGTGAGTTTTAAGGGGCATCTGAACAAATCCATGAATTTGTGACACAGTGGGTTAACACTGCTGCCTCACAGCGCCAGGGACCCAGGTTCGATTCCCGGGGGCACAGTGACACAGTGGGTTAACACTGCTGTCTCACAGCGCCAGGGACCCGGGATCGAACGGTCCCGACACAGGTGGTTAACACTGCTGCCTCACAGCGCCAGGGACCCGGGTTCGATTCCCGGGGGCACAGTGACACAGTGGGTTAACACTGCTGTCTCACAGCGCCAGGGACCCAGGTTTGATTCCCGGGGGCACAGTGACACAGTGGGTTAACACTGCTGCCTCACAGCGCCAGGGACCCGGTGACACAGTGGGTTAACACTGCTGTCTCACAGCGCCAGGGACCCGGGTTCGATTCCCGGGGGCACGGTGACACAGTGGGTTAACACTGCTGTCTCACAGAGCCAGGGACCCGGGTTCGATTCCCGGGGGCACGGTGACACAGTGGGTTAACACTGCTGTCTCACAGCGCCAGGGACCCGGGTTCGATTCCCGGGGGCACGGTGACACAGTGGGTTAACACTGCTGTCTCACAGCGCCAGGGACCCGGGTTCGATTCCCGAGGGCACGGTGACACAGTGGGTTAACACTGCTGTCTCACAGCGCCAGGGACCCGGGTTCGATTCCCGGGGGCACGGTGACACAGTGGGTTAACACTGCTGTCTCACAGCGCCAGGGACCCGGGTTTGATTCCCAGCTTGGGTCACTGTCTGTGTGAAGTCTGCACATTCTCCCTGTGTCTGCGTGGGTTTCCTCCGGGTGCTCCAGTTTCTTCCCACAGTCTGAAAGATGTGCTGGTTAGGGGGATTGCTAAATTGCACCTTAGTGTCAGGGGCTCTAGCAGGGTAAATAGAAGGGGTTTGGGGAATAGGGCAGACCTGATGGGCCGAATGATCTCTTTCTGCACTGGAGGGATTCTACAATTCTATGAATAGAGGGATAGGGTCCCCGGAAGGGTAGAGGGTTTTAGTTCAGATGGAAGCAGCATGGTCTGTGCAGGCTCGGAGGGGCCGAAGGGCCTGTTCCTGTGCTGGAGTTTTCTTTGTTGTTTGATTCTGTTCTGCTCCGGTGTGAATAAAACGGTGGAATTCAGCCTGCAGAATTGTGGCAAGCAGTTACCGAACAGCCAGTCATGCCGGAGTCACCGCGATGGTAATGAAACGCAGGAGAAGGCGGTGGGGAGGAGCTGGGGGTTGGGGGGGGGGGGTGCGGTGTGTAGTTCAGCTTATTTACAAAGGGATGATTGCACTGATTAGCGACCCTGTCACAGTCTGAATCTAGGCGTGCGTGCCACCACTGCTGTTTCATTCCAACGCAGCTTGGTGAAAGTGTCTGGAACTGTAGAGCCGGCTGGTCCAAGAACAAGCTTGCAGCTGTCCAGCTGCTGCCGTGAATATTATTCCTCCCCAGCACCCCCGGGTCCTCCCTCTCCCCCCCCACCGGACGCAATATCCGACATGAAGAAGCCGAGGAAATTCTTTTAAAGCTACGACTGATAAAATATGTTGGAAGAGAGACCATGTCAGAAAGGG
>NW_027650848.1:0-39587 GCF_965287045.1 Carcharhinus amblyrhynchos
GGGAGAGGGGAGGGAGGGAGGAGGGAGAGGGAAGGGGAGTCGAGGAGAGGGAGGGGGAGGGAGGGGGAAGGGGAGGGAGAGGGAAGGGGAGGGAGAGGGAAGGGGAGGAGAGGGAAGGGGAGGGAGGGAGGGGGGAAGGGGGAGCGGAGGGAGAGAGGGAAGGGGAGGGAGGGGCAAGGGGAGGGGAAGGAGGGAGGGGGGAGGGGGAAGGAGGGAGGGGGGAGGGAGAGGGGAGAGGGGAGGAGGGAGAGGGAAGGGGAGGGAGGGAGGAGGGAGAGGGGAGGGAGGGAGGAGGGAGAGGGAAGGGGAGTCGAGGAGAGGGAGGGGGAGGGAGGGGGAAGGGGAGGAGGGAGGGAGGGAGAGGGAAGGGGAGAGGAGAGGAGAGGAGGGGAGGGGAGGGGGGGAGGGAGAGAGAGAGAGGGGGAGGGAGGGAAGGGGAAGGAGGGAGGGGAGAAGGGGAGCGAGGGAGGATGGGAGGGGGGTGTGGAGAGGGAGGAGGGGAGAGGAGAGGGAGGTGAGGGGGCGTGTAAGTGGGGAGGGAGGAAATGGAGATGGTGGGGGGGAGGGAGAGGTTAGGGAGTGGGGGGGGGGCCCTCTGGTCCCCGTCCAGCTTGTTCCTACCTGAGTACTTGCCTCCTTTGTTCCTCTTGATGAAGCAGACAATGAGGAGGATGAGGGTGAGGAGGACGATGGCACTAATTAATCCAATGAACCAGCCCTGGGTGGCGATGCCGTTGTTGATCTCTGTAACAGCTTGTCCGTGGCAGCAACAGGGCAATCAGGGAGAAAGGAAGCACATTCACAACGTCAGCCGTGCCCAGTGTGAAACCACCCCCCCCGCCAAACCACACACACTCGGTTGGGGGGGGGGGGGGGGTAATGTCCCTCACCCTCACCCCCCCCCCCCCACCCCCCTCCAGAGTCACCTCCAACATCCCTCACTCTGCCCCAAGTGACACTCAGTGCACCATCACTCACTCAGAACCCTCTACCACCTCAGGCACCCCACCACACCGCACCCCCCTCAGACACACCCACCCCACACACACACACACACACACACACACACAATGCCATCGCTCTCTCTAGGCGAGCACTGGGAGTATAGCTGGATCGATACGTGTCTGGTTAAGGGATCCTGTGTTTGCGTGGCCCTGTTTGACTCAGTCTAGGCAAAGACTTCATTGTGAGATATTTCTTCTTAGGTACGATTATAGTTAAACACACTAGGCTGTGGGGGTGAACTAACTCGGCTATATAGTTGGAACCAGCTGTGGTATGTCCCTTTATTTCCAATCGCTAACAGCAGTACGCAGAGTGCGAGCAGTCGGCTGCCTTATCTCTGGAGGGGGTGCCAGAGGAACTGACACGGCTGCTTAACTACAAGGGAAAGACCGACTCAATGATGGGATAACCCTCAACTCCCACTTTCCCGCCTTATCCCCGTAACCCCTCCATTCCCTTCCTGATGAAGGATCTGTCTGTCTGAGCCTTGAACTCACTCAGTGACCCAGCCTCTACAGGCCTCTGTGGGAAGGAATTCCACACTCTCACTCCCCTCCGAGAGAAGAAATTCCTCCCTATCTGTGTATCCAGTGGGCGACCCCCTCACTCTGAGATTATTCCCTCTGGTCCCAGAGTCTCCCACAAGGGGAAACAGCCTCTCAGCACCCACCCTGTCACCCCCCCACCCCGCCCCCCCCACCCCCCGCAAGTCTGATGTGTCTCAATGAGGTCACCTCTCATTCTTCTAAACTCCAGTAAGTACAGGCCCAACCTACTCAACCTCAACCTCTCCTCATGAGAAAATTGATCGAGTGAACCTTCTCTGGATTGCCTCTAATGGCAGGATATCCTTCCTTAGATAAACGGACTCAGACAGTTTCCCAATATTCCAGGTGGGGTCTGACCAGTGCCTTGTATATTTTTAGCAAGAATTCTCTATTCTTATATTCCAACCTCTTTGAGATGAAGATAAAATATAACCCCGTGCTGTACCTGTCCTGGGAGTGTTTGATGGGGGACAGTGTAGAGGGAGCTTTACTCTGTATCTAACCCCGTGCTGTACCTGTCCTGGGAGTGTTTGATGGGGGGCAGTGTAGAGGGAGCTTTACTCTGTATCTAACCCCGTGCTGTACCTGTCCTGGGAGTGTTTGATGGGGGGACAGTGTAGAGGGAGCTTTACTCTGTATCTGACCCGTGCTGTACCTGTCCTGGGAGTGTTTGATGGGGGACAGTGTAGAGGGAGCTTTACTCTGTATCTAACCCCGTACTGTACCTGTCCTGGGAGTGTTTGATGGGGACAGTGTAGAGGGAGCTTTACTCTGTATCTAACCCCGTGCTGTACCTGTCCTGGGAGTGTTTGATGGGGACAGTGTAGAGGGAGCTTTACTCTGTATCTAACTCCGGGCTGTACCTGGTCCGACTGTCTCCACCTCCTTGTCCCACACGGTGATGTTTTTGAAGCGTCCGAGTTGCCACAGTTTGATACGATACGGAGTTCCCGGCTGCAGAGCCGGCAGTATGAAGAAATTCTGAGTGGAGTTGACGGGTTTTGTGTCCATCCAATCACCAACACCTAGAGACAGAACACACATCAACACCCCCGAAACAACACTCACCCTCCTACAGTGCACACGTGAGAGTAATCCATAAACACGGGTACGAGTGTGTGTGCGTGCATGTACATGAGTGCACGTGTGAGTGAGTCTGCTGTGTATCAGCGCATGTGTGTGAGACGTGTGAGAGTGTGTGTATGTGTGTGTGTGTGTGTACGCGTGTGTGTGTGTGTTGACCCACTCACCATCTTTCTTGATGTACTGAATGAGGAGCTCTGTGACCCGGTGACCCTCCAGACTGATCCAGCTGAGATTAGCGTGTGTCTCACCCACTGAGCAGCTGATATTCTTCACAACTCTGGGTTCTAGACAGGACAGAGAGTTAACACTTTACCCCCAGGGACAGTATCAGAGAGAGAGAGAACCCCAAAAACACTCTGGCCCGAGGGGGGGATGACAGCCCGGAGATTCTCAGCCTCATTCACCCACGGGCAGTGATGGTTTAACCATTACAGCGCTGGTGGTTTCACTGCCGCTCCCCACTCGTAACCCCGAGGCTCTCCCAGCACCCAGAGGGGTAACACTGAACCGCAGCGCATCCACCTGCCTCCACAGACTGCACATTATATTTACACTCACTGAACAAGGGTCTTTACAGTTGGAAGAAAAACCACAGCAAATATGCACACAGCCACCTCCTGCAGTGCGGCGCTCCCTCGGCACCGACCCTCCCACAGTGCGGCGCTCTTTCTCTCTCGCTCTCTTTTTTTCCTCTCTCACTCTCTCAGAGAGAGAGAATGGAAGAGAGAGAGGGGAAGGGGAGAGAGAGAGAGGGGAAGGAGAGAGAGAGAGAGAGAGGGGAAGGAGAGAGAGAGAGAGAGGGGAAGGAGAGAGAGAGAGAGAGAGGGGAAGGAGAGAGAGAGAGAGAGAGAGGGGAAGGAGAGAGAGAGAGAGAGAGGGGAAGGAGAGAGAGAGAGAGAGAGGGGAAGGAGAGAGGGGAAGGAGAGAGACAGACAGAGAAAGAGAGAGAGACAGACAGAGAGGAGAGAGAGAGAGAGACAGACAGTGACAGAGACAAAGAGAGAGAGACAGAGAGAGAAAGAAAGAGAGAGAGAGACAGACAGAGAGACAGACAGACAGAGAGAGAGACACAGAAAAAGAGAGCCTGAGAGAAGAGAGACTGTGTCACTCCTGGGGATATCTCTCAGGGTAAGTCACTGTCAGTGAGTTATTGCTGCTGTAGTTTCCAGGGGGTGGGGGGGTGACACTCCAACCTGAGGGAGGTGGTTTCCCTCGAGTGTCTCCCCCCTCCAGCGATGCCTCCACTCACTCACCTCCCTCTCGGCTGGTGAAGATCTCTCTGCTGATTGGCCGTCCTCGACCTGCCGATGTCATTGCCGCCACCAGGAACTTGTACACGGAGTGAGGCAGGAGCCGGTGTACGGTGAAGGTGGTTGTGAGGGGTGACGAGATGTTCACTTCTCTCAGGGGGCCACCCTCTGTCCCGTTAACTGTCCGAACACAAACACACACCCAGTGTCACAGGAGGAGGCCATTCAGCCCACTGCTAGCTCTGTCAAAGATCTGCCCACTTAATCCCACTCCCCCCCCCCCCGGTCAATCTCTCCCCACCCTGATCTCTCCCCCAAAGAGTTACAGAATCCCTACAGTGCTGCTGAGGCCATTCAGCCTGTTGGGTTTGCACTGACTCTCTGACAGAGGTCCAACTAACCTGTACATCTCTGGACACTAAGGGACAATTTAGCACGGCCAATCCACCCTCACCTGCACATATTTGGACTGTGGGAGGAAACCGGAGCACCTGGAAGAAACCCACACAGACATGGGGAGAATGTGCAGACTCCACACAGACAGTGACCCAAGCCAGGAATCAAACCTGGGTCCCTTGCGCTGTGAGGCAGCAGTGCTAACCACTGTGTATTTCCCCCCTCCAGTCTCTCTCCCCCTTTCTCAGGGTCAATCTCTCAGGCAGCACCTTCCAGATCACAACTCACCGTCTCAATAAAATTCTCTCCATCTCTCTCCCGCCTCTGGTTCATTTACCAATTCTCTTCAATCTGTGTCTCCCCCTCCCTCACTCTCTGGTTCCCCACCCTCCTGTCGCTGGGAAACACTTTCTCCTCATTCACTCGATCGGGGCCCCCTCGCGATAGTGACTGCCTCGATTCAATCTCCCCCTTAATCTTCTCCACTCCGAGGGGAACGATCCCAGCTTCTCCTCGTCTCTCTCTCTCTCTCCCTCCAACAGAATCTGATGTCCCCTCAACCTCTGGAACCGATCCGGGTGAACCTCCCTCTGCCCCTTCCCCGCTACTGACCAATTCCATCAAGGGTTACAGGGGAGCTGATAGCAATAGCTATTCCACAGTGAGAGGAATCACATTGTTTAGCCAATCAGACAGACATCAAAGGATGTTGGAAGCTTTTAAAATATAATTTATATCAACAATACCCAGGACAGGTACAGCACAGGGTTAGATACAGAGTAAAGCTCCCTCTACACTGTCCCCCCATCAAACACTCCCAGGACAGGTACAGCACGGGGTTAGATACAGAGTAAAGCTCCCTCTACACTGTCCCCATCAAACACTCCCAGGACAGGTACAGCACGGGGTTAGATACAGAGTAAAGCTCCCTCTACACTGTCCCCCCATCAAACACTCCCAGGACAGGTACAGCACAGGGTTAGATACAGAGTAAAGCTCCCTCTACACTGTCCCATCAAACACTCCCAGGACAGGTACAGCACAGGGTTAGATACAGAGTCAAGCTCCCTCTACACTGTCCCCCCCATCAAACACTCCCAGGACAGGTACAGCACGGGGTTAGATACAGGGTGATGTGAGTGTACACTCAGGTACTTACTGAGCTGATACTGCAGTACGTATCCTGTTAGAACACCATTGGGCCGATGGGGGCGGCTCCAGGAGACGATGGCCTCTGTGTCCTTTCGCAGATCCAGACGCAGCAAACCCGGAGGACTGGGAACTGGAGTAGAGAGAGAAGCAGCGAGAGTGACAGAGAGAGAGAGACAGAGAGAGGGTGACAAAGAGAGAGGAGGAAGGGAAGCAGTAGTAAATGCTAAGTAGTGTTGCAGGATGAACTGGAAGAGCGAGCATTGCAGTGAGGAAGAGTTGACTGGGAGCTGGAGACAGAGTGTCCACACTCTCTCACTGAGCTGGGACAGGATATAGCAGCTGGGATGGTGGGGTGGGAGGGGGTTGGGGGGGGCAGATGGGGAGAGTGTCCGCACTCTCACACTGAGCTGGGACAGAACATAAGAAATAGGAGCAGGAGTAGGCCAACTAGCCCTTCGAGCCTGCCCCGCCATTCAATAAGATCATGGCTGATCTGTCGTGGCTCAGTTCCACATTCCTGCCCTCTCCCCATAACCCTTAATTTCCTCTCTTATCAAAAACCCATCAACCCGCGTCTTAAAAATATTTAGCGAGGCAGCCTCCACCACTTCAACGGGCAGAGAATTCCAGAGATTCACCACCCTTTGAGTGAAGAAGTTCCTCCTCAACTCCGTTCTAAACCGCCCCCCCTTTATCTTGAGGCTGTGCCCCCTAGTCCTACTGTCCTTTCTGAGCGGGAAGAGTCTCTCCACCTCTATCCTATCCATCCCATTCATCATCTTATACGTCTCAATGAGATCTCCCCTCATTCTTCTAAACTCTAACGAGTACAAGCCTAGTTTATTCAGCCTCTCCTCATAGCTCAACCCCCTCAACTCCAGCATCAGCCTAGTAAACCTCCTCTGCACTCCCTCCAAGGCCAAAATATCCTTGCGTAAGTACGGCGCCCAAAACTGCACACAGTACTCCAGCTGCGGCCTCACCAATGCCCTATACAGCTGCAGCAAGACCTCCCTACTTTTATATTCAATCCCCCTCGCTATGAAGGCCAGCATCCCATTCGCCTTCCTGACCACCTGTTGCACCTGCAGGCTGGGTTTTTGCGACTCATGCACAAGGACCCCGAGGTCCCTCTGCACCGTCGCCTGCTGCAGTTTTTCGCCACGTAAGTAATAGTCCTTCCTACCATTATTCCTACCAAAGTGGACCACCTCGCACTTGCCAACATTAAATTCCATTTGCCATTTCCTGGACCATTCGCCCAGCCTATCTAGATCCTTCTGCAGACTCTCCACACCCTCCGCACAATTCGCCGTTCCCCCAATCTTGGTGTCATCAGCAAATTTCGACACCCTACACTCGGTTCCCTCCTCCAGATCATCTATATAAATGGTAAAAAGCTGAGGCCCCAGCACCGACCCCTGGGGCACTCCACTAGTCACCAACCGCCAATCCGAATAGCACCCGTTGACCCCCACTCTCTGCCTCCTATTTGACAACCAGTCCTCTATCCACGCTAACACCCTACCCCCAACTCCATGTCCCTCGACCTTCTGCAATAACCTCTTGTGAGGCACTTTGTCAAACGCTTTCTGAAAATCTAGAAAGACCACATCCACCGGTTCTCCTCTATCCACCGCCCTAGACACATCCTCATAGAACTCCAGTAAATTTGTCAGACACGACTTCCCCTTAACGAAACCGTGCTGCGTCTGCTCTATCAAGCAATTCCCCTCAAGATGCCTCGCTATTTCCTCCTTGATGACGGATTCTAACATTTTACCTACAACAGACATTAAACTAACCGGCCTATAATTCCCCGCCTTTTGCCTGCCACCCTTCTTAAACAACGGCGTAACATTAGCCGCTTTCCAATCTTCCGGCACTTCCCCGGAATCCAGTGATGTTTGGAAAAGGGTACGGCAGCTGGGATTGGGGGGGGGGGAATGGGGAGAGTGTCCGCACTCTCACACTGAGCTGGCACAGGGAGAAGGTCCTTACCTCCCTCCTGGGTAGTGAATTGGTGGGGTGGGTGTGTGACGTTAGACTCCCCCTTGCCGTTGAAGACTGTCACCTCCAGGCTGTAGCGAGTGTAGGGTTCGAGTCCCTTCAGCAGCGCATGAGTGCGGTTCCCATGGACAGTCAGGTGGTGTCGTTCTGGGCCTTGCTGTTTCCAGTAAGTGATCTGTACCAAACCGGAGAGACACAGACAGAGAGAGAGGAGTGAGAGAATTCAACTCCCCTCCCACACACATCGCACATCACCATCACCCTCTGTCTGAGGGCTCAGAATAAGCAGCGAGTGGCACAGATACCTGAACAAGCTGCCCAATAGCACAACCCTGTCCATTCCCAAGACTCGCGCGCGCCCGCATGCTCACTCTCGCGCGCGCACACACTCACTCTCGCACGCCCGCATGCTCACTCTCGCGCGCGCACACACTCACTCTCGCGCGCGCACACGCTCACTCTCGCGCACACATGTGAATCAGGGATATGGATAGAGTTGAAGTGGGGGGACAGAGTCACAATGGGGAGAGGCTCGGGGGGACGGAGAGGGGCTGTGAGGGTGCTGGTACCTACATTGTATCCTCTGAGGTGGCCACGGACAGACTCAGCACTGACTGGGCTCCATGTTACTCGGGCTGAAGAGCTGCTGACATTCACCATGTTCACGGCCTCCGGGCTGGACAGGGGGTCTGGAAGAGAGGCGCACAGTTTATAGAAAAGCAGCAGCCTCCGCAACCCCCCCCCCCCCTCCTCCTCGCGGATCCCCTCCCTCCGTGCTGAGGGACACTCCCTCCCTCCACAACACCCTCTTGACTCACAGTCCTCTCCGGAGTAACCGATGACGGTCTGGGGTTCGGGCCCCGCTCCCTCCTGGTTAAAGGCTTGCACCTGGATTTGGTAGGGGACGAAAGTGGGGGTGGAATTGACCAGGTAGGGTGAGCTCTCGACGACCAGCTCCTTCCACTCGCTGTCCTGGCTCAGCTGCCTCCACTTCACAATGTACTGCAGGTTCGGAGCGTTCCAGTCCAGTGGTCTCAGCACCTGAACACAACACAACAGGTCAGGGGCTGACTGCAGATTACACCATTCCACACTCACTCTAACCTCCCATCTCACTCCCAATCACTAGATTCAGGGACAAACCCCCACCGAAGAGAGTCAAACACCCCCAATCGAGACCACCTCACAGCGCGGTGCCAAGGGAGCGCCGCACTGTGGGAGGGTCGGTGCTGAGGGAGCGCCGCACTGTGGGAGGGTCGGTGCTGAGGGAGCGCCGCACTGTGGGAGGGTCGGTGCTGAGGGAGCGCCGCACTGTGGGAGGGTCGGTGCTGAGGGAGCGCCGCACTGTGGGAGGGTCGGTGCCGAGGGAGCGCCGCACTGCGGGAGGGTCGGTGCCGAGGGAGTCCCGCACTGTGGGAGGGTCAGTGCTGAGGGAGTCCCGCACTGCGGGAGGGTCGGTGCCGAGGGAGTCCCGCACTGTGGGAGGGTCGGTGCTGAGGGAGTCCCGCACTGTGGGAGGGTCGGTGCCGAGGGAGCGCCGCACTGCGGGAGGGTCGGTGCCGAGGGAGTCCCCACTGTGGGAGGGTCAGTGCTGAGGGAGCGCCGCACTGTGGGGTGAATATTAAAATCCCAGCAATGCTGAAACATTCTGACAATATTCATGCTGCAATCTCCGCCCATCTCTAACTCAACTCCCTGATTATTTCTTCAGTCTGTCTCTGTGTCTCTCTCTCTGTCCCCCATTATAACATCCTGCTGGTTTTTTTAACCATTAGGTTCGGGTTCGGAGATCGATGTCAGGTTGTCACACCCTCCGGAGATCGCAAACAACACGGAGAATGGGAGCTGCATCCTCCTGACAGACACATTCACAATGTGGAGGGAAACCGTGGGCAGGAATAGATGTGTCTCAGTCTTCACCATCTTACTGGACACAGCTTAGCAAACTCACTCGTACTCTGAAAACTTCACATATTTCAAAACACAGCCCAGGACCCAAACCAAAACCTGTCCACACACACACAGAGTCCCAATGGAGATAGGGAGGGAGTGTAGGGGCTGGAGGAGGTTACAGAGATAGGGAGGGGGTGTAGGGGCTGGAGGGGGGTTACAGTGATAGGGAGGGGGTGTAGGGGGGCTGGAGGAGGTTACAGAGATAGGGAGGGGGTGTAGGGGGTTACAGAGATAGGGAGGGGGTGTAGGGGGGCTGGAGGGGGTTACAGAGATAGGGAGGGGGTGTAGGGGGGCTGGAGGAGGTTACAGAGATAGGGAAGGGGTGTAGGGGGCTGGAGGAGGTTACAGAGATAGGGAGGGGGTGTAGGGGGCTGGAGGAGGTTACAGAGATAGGGAGGGGGTGTAGGGGGGCTGGAGGAGGTTACAGAGATAGGGAGGGGGTGTAGGGGAGCTGGAGGAGGTTACAGAGATAGGGAGGGGGTGTAGGGGGGCTGGAGGAGGTTACAGAGATAGGGAGGGGGTGTAGGGGGGCTGGAGGAGGTTACAGAGATAGGGAGGGGGTGTAGGGGGGCTGGAGGAGGTTACAGAGGATAGGGAGGGGGTGTAGGGGGCTGGAGGAGGTTACAGAGATAGGGAGGGGGTGTAGGGGGCTGGAGGAGGTTACAGAGATAGGGAGGGGGTGTAGGGGGCTGGAGGAGGTTACAGAGATAGGGAGGGGGTGTAGGGGGGCTGGAGGAGGTTACAGAGATAGGGAGGGGGTGTAGGGGGGCTGGAGGAGGTTACAGAGATAGGGAGGGGGTGTAGGTGGGCTGGAGGAGGTTACAGAGATAGGGAGGGGGTGTAGGGGGCTGGAGGAGGTTACAGAGATAGGGAGGGGGTGTAGGGGGGCTGGAGGAGGTTACAGAGATAGGGAGGGGGTGTCTGGGCTGGAGGGGGTTACGGAGATAGGAAGGGGTTGTAGGAGTTGCTGTACCTGCCATGAGATGACCATGTTGTTGGGTTGTGTTCCTTCACCTTTCACTCCTTCCGGATTCTTCTCTGGGGCTGCGAAGTGGGAGATAAAACATCGATTGGACAGGAGCCAGGAACCACAGACCAATTACTCAATAACTTCACCGGCTTCCTGGTGAGCTGAGCCGTCCCGTTGACCAACCCCCCCCAGCCTGTTCCTGCACCGTAGCTATACCCAACACCCCCATGGAGGGAGGTCTCTCCATTCCAGGGGTAGGACGGGGTCCTGGGGGCATTCAGCCCCCTTCCTGCGCTCCTGGAATGGACTGCTCAGGTTCCCCAGCTATTACTGTGTCGAGAGAGATAGGATCAGGAGGAGGTCATGCAACGCAGCCCGTCTGTCTAACCCGCACAGCTTTCAGACTGTCAGAGGAAACCCACGCAGACACAGGGAGAATGTGCAAACTCCACACCGATACAGTGACCCAAGCTGGGAATCGAACCCAGGGTCCCTGGCGCTGTGAGGTAGCAGTGCTGACCCACTGTGTTACTGTACAAAGGGTTGTGAATGTAGCCCCAATCCCATCACACAAACCAGCCTCCCATCCATTGACTCTGTCTACACTTCCCGCTGCCTCGGGGAAAGCAGCCGGTATAATTAAGGACCCCCCCACACCCCGGACATTCTCTCTTCCACCTTCTTCCGTCAGGAAAAAGATACAAAAGTCTGAGGTCACGTACCGACCGACTCAAGAACAGCTCTTCCCTGCTGCTGTCAGACTTTTGAATGGACCTACCTCACATTAAGTTGATCTTTCTCTACACCCTCGCTGTGACTGTAACACTACATTCTGCACTCTCTCCTTTCCTTCCCCCCTATGTACTCTATGAATGGTATGTTTCATCTGTATAGTGCGCAGGAAACAATACTTTTCACTGAATCCCAATACTTTTGTTTTATTCATTTGTGGGACCTGGGCATCATCATTGGGTCAGTATTTATTGCTCATCCCTAGTTGCCCCTCGGAGGGCAGTTTGAGAGTCACCCACATTGCTGTGTCTCTGGAGTCACATGTAGGCCAGACCGGGGTAAGGACGGCAGATTTCCTTCCCTAAAGGAACCAGATGGGTTTTTCCCACAATGGGACATCAGTAGATTCTTAATTCCAGATATTTTTTATTGAATTCAAATTCCACCATCTGCCGTGGTGGGATTCGAACCCGGGTCCCCAGAACATTAGCTGAGTTTCTGGATTAATAACCTTAATGATGGTGGCACAATGGGTTAGCACTGCTGCCTCACAGCGCCAGGGACCCGGGTTCGATTCCCAGTTGGGTCACTGTCTGTGTGGAGTCTGCACATTCTCCCTGTGTCTGCATGGGTTTTCTCCAGGTGCTCAGGTTTCTTCCCACAGTCCACAGATGTACTGGTTAGGTGGATTGGCCATGCTAAATTGTCCCTTAGTGTCCAAAGATGCACAGGTTAGGTGGATTTGCCATGCTAAATTGACCCTTAGTGTAAGGGGATTAGCAGGGTAAATATGTGGGGTTGTGGGGGGGTGGATTGTGGTCGGTGCAGGCTCGATGGGCCAAATGGCCTCCTTTTGCCTGTGGGGAATCTATGATTCTCTGAAATAGCTCCAGGCCACCACCTCCCCCACGTGTGTGGTTAGTGTGTCGATCGAGCGGGGCTGCCTTGTCCTGGATGGTGTCGAGCTTCTCGAGTGTTGTTGGGGCTGTTCTCAACTGACAATAATAAATCAAAACACGCCTCCTCCCTATCCCGCCCGCCCACACCGGCCCCGCTGCCCCTCCACCCACCTGCCCAGGGGGTGATGAAGCGTTCCGTGCCCTCACTGGGGGCACTCATTCCAAAGCGGTTCTTGGCGATGACCCGGAAGCTGTAACTGACGTAGGCCGAGAGCTCCAGTCTGACCTCCTGCACGTCCCCATCCACACGTTTGAGGAGGTGCCACTTCCCTGGTTCAAAAATATTCTCCTCAAACTCGATGAATAAATTCTGGACGCAACGGGGCACAGAAAAGACACGTCAAAAACCAGGGAGAGAAGAGCAGGCAACAGAGAACCCCCACTGCTCGACACGGCACACAGACACAACAGGAGGAGGCCATTTGGCCCTTCAAGCTGCTGCCCCATTCATTTGACCATGGCCGATCATCAAATTCAATATCCTGATCCCACCCCCCCGGGGTATCCCTCGATCCCTTTAGCCCCAACAGCGATATCTAATTTCTTCCTGAAATCACAGTATAGATGATATTCCCAGTGCTGTCCCCCTACAAATCCCACCAACTTTTACAGATGCCCCATAGAAAGCATTCTCTCTGGTTGTATCACAGCTCGGTCTGGGCTCCTGCTCTGCCCAAGACTGCAAGGAACTAAAAAAGGCCATGAACAAAACCCAGTCATCACACAAACCAGCCTCCCATCCATTGACTCTGTCTACACTTCCCGCTGCCTCGGGGGAAAAGCAGCCGGAATAATTAAGGATCCCACACACCCCGGACATTCTCTCTTCCACCTTCTTCCATCGGGAAAAGATACAAAAGTCTGAGGTCCCGTACCGACCGACTCAAGAACAGCTTCTTCCCTGCTGCTGTCAGACTTTTGAATGGACCGACCTCACATTAAGCTGATCTTTCTCTACACCCTCGCTGTGACTGTAACACTACATTCTGCACCCTCTCCTTTCCATCTCTATGAACAGTATACTTTGTCTGTACAGCGCGCAAGAAACAATACTTGTATGTTAATACAGGTGACAATAATAAATCAATTCAAATCAAACCAGTGATCCTGTCCTCGGCACAGAGATTGGGATCTGTCCCGTGTTCCTACCTTGGATGGGACTGTTGTGGTCATTTCCAGGGCTCCAGGACAACTGGACCTCCCTCTCCCCGATCTTCTTCAGCAGCAGATCGAAAGGAGGTTCCGGACGATCTGTCAAATTAAAATCACTCGGCTGTGAGAGACAAAACGAAGAAAGGGAGCGGGAGGAGTGCGAGAAGGAGGTAAAAGCAGAGATAACAAGGCAGAGTGCGTGGCCTGGGTCATTCAGGCAGAGAAGATGGAGAGACCCAACACAGACAGGGGATATAACAGTGAGAGAGACTGAGAATGAGGGAGGGGGACAGGGGAGTAGAGACAACCATGAGGCAATCCGCAATGGTACACCCCACACCCCTCACTGTAACACTCTGATATACCCCACACCCCTCACTGTAACACTCTGATATATCCCACACCCCTCACTGTAACACTCTGATATATCCCACACCCCTCACTGTAACACTCTGATATACCCCACACCCCTCACTGTAACACTCTGATATATCCCACACCCCTCACTGTAACACTCTGATATATCCCACACCCCTCACTGTAACACTGATATACCCCACACCCCTCACTGTAACACTCTGATATACCCCACACCCCTCACTGTAACACTCTGATATACCCCACACCCCTCACTGTAACACTCTGATATACCCCACACCCCTCACTGTAACACTCTCTGATATACCCCACACCCCTCACTGTAACACTCTGATACACCCCACACCCCTCACTGTAACACTCTGATATACCCCACACCCCTCACTGTAACACTCTCTGATATACCCCACACCCCTCACTGTAACACTCTGATATACCCCACCCCCTCACTGTAACACTCTCTGATATACCCCACACCCCTCACTGTAACACTCTGATATACCCCACACCCCTCACTGTAACACTCTGATATCTCCCACACCCCTCACTGTAACACTCTGATATACCCCACACCCCTCACTGTAACACTCTGATATACCCCACACCCCTCACTGTAACACTCTCTGATATACCCCACACCCCTCACTGTAACACTCTCTGATATACCCCACACCCCTCAGTGTAACACTGATATACCCCACACCCCTCACTGTAACACTCTGATATACCCCACACCCCTCACTGTAACACTCTCTGATATACCCCACACCCCTCACTGTAACACTCTGATATACCCCACACCCCTCACTGTAACACTCTGATATACCCCACACCCCTCACTGTAACACTCTGATATATCCCACACCCCTCACTGTAACACTCTGATATATCCCACACCCCTCACTGTAACACTCTGATATATCCCACACCCTCACTGTAACACTCTGATATATCCCACACCCCTCACTGTAACACTCTGATATACCCCACACCCCTCACTGTAACACTCTGATATATCCCACACCCCTCACTGTAACACTCTGATATACCCCACACCCCTCACTGTAACACTCTGATATATCCCACACCCCTCACTGTAACACTCTGATATACCCCACACCCCTCACTGTAACACTCTGATATACCCCACACCCCTCACTGTAACACTCTGATATATCCCACACCCCTCACTGTAACACTCTGATATACCCCACACCCCTCACTGTAACACTCTGATATACCCCACACCCCTCACTGTAACACTCTGATATACCCCACACCCCTCACTGTAACACTCTGATATACCCCACACCCTCACTGTAACACTCTGATATACCCCACACCCTTCACTGTAACACTCTGATATATCCCACACCCCTCACTGTACGTTCCAGCATTAACACAGACAGACCTATCGCTCTATAACCTGACAAAGGACCACTGACAGCGGTTTATTTACTCGCCGCACCTTTCCATTGAGTCAACATAGAGCTGGGACCACACCATAAACCAGCCTGACAGCCCCAGCACAGGGTCGGTGCCGAGGGAGCGCCGCACTGTGGGGAGGGTCGGTGCCGAGGGAGCGCCGCACTGCGGGAGGGTCGGTGCCGAGGGAGCGCCGCACTGCAGGAGGGTCGGTGCCGAGGGAGCGCCGCACTGCGGGAGGGTCGGTGCCGAGTGAGATAAAATATCCCAGAACCAGGATTGGGAAACGATCTGGGATGAGCTTTCCCGCTCCGTGTGCACTGCAACCAAAATGGCTTCATATCACCTGAAGCATCTGATCTTGATGCCGTTGGTGGGATCTTACTCTGCAGTTCACCATTGCCCACAATGCAACACTGAGCACAATATCAAACAGATGATATGATTGGTGGGTTGGGGGGGTGGTATCTGTGTTTGGGGGGATTGGGGGGGGGGGCCGCAGTTGGTGGGATTGCTGTGGAAATATTTTCCCCTCGATATCCACCAGCTCCACATTCTGAATCAGTGCCCAGATCACACAATGCTTTACACTGACTGACAGAGAGACAGGGGGAGGAGGGAGGGAGGGAGAGAGAGACAGGGGGAGAGGGAGGGAGGGAGAGAGAGACAGGGGGAGAGGGAGGGAGGGAGAGAGAGACAGGGGGAGAGGGAGGGAGGGAGAGAGAGACAGGGGGAGAGGGAGGGAGGGAGAGAGAGAGACAGGGGGAGAGGGAGGGAGGGAGGGAGAGAGACAGGGGGAGAGGGAGGGAGGGAGAGAGACAGGGGAGAGAGGGGAGGGAGGGAGGAGAGAGACAGGGGGAGAGGGAGGGAGGGAGAGAGACAGGGGGAGAGGGAGGGAGGGAGGGAGAGAGACAGGGGGAGAGGGAGGGAGGGAGAGAGACAGGGGGAGAGGGAGGGAGGGAGAGAGACAGGGGGAGAGGGAGGGAGGGAGAGAGACAGGGGGAGAGGGAGGGAGGGAGAGAAACAGGGGGAGAGAGAGAGACAGAGACACAAAAAGAGAGAGACACACAGAGAGAAAGAGAGGGAGGCAGAGAGAGGGAGGCAGGCAGAGAGAGGGAGGCAGAGAGAGGGAGGCAGAGAGAGGGAGGCAGAGAGAGGGAGAGGTGATTGACAGGAGAGGATAGTGAGGCTTTGCTGCCCTCCAGTGGTTGCAGTGTGAATCACAGGAAAGGCAGTAACTCGGAGCCAGTCCCTGCAGCCCAGAGCTCTCACTTCCCAGTCTGTCCATTCCTCATCTCACACTCGCAGCCTCCAACCCCTCCGTCAGCTCACAGTGCGTTCCCCAGGACAGAATCCCAATTATCTTACGCTTCATCAATCAGAGGCTTCAAACAATCTGTAACCCCCTCCAGCCCCTACACCTCCTCCCTATCTCTGTAACCTCCTCCAGCCCCTACACCTCCTCCCTATCTCTGTAACCTCCTCCAGCCCCTACACCCCCTCCCTATCTCTGTAACCCCCTCCAGCCCCCTACACCCCCTCCCTATCTCTGAAACCTCCTCCAGCCCCCTACACCCCTCCCTATCTCTGTAACCCCCTCCAGCCCCCTACACCCCCTCCCTATCTCTGTAACCTCCTCCAGCCCCCTCCACCTCCTCCCTATCTCTGTAAAGGAAGTGGACTAGGAAGTTCTGAGGAATAAAGGGACCTTGGCGAGTTTGTCCACAGATCTCTGAAGACAGAAGGGCACGTTAGGGTGGTGAAAAAGACATATGGACACTTGCCTTTATCAATCGAGGCACAGATTAACAAAAGCAGGGAAGTCATGTTGGCGTTGTAGAACTTTGGTGAGGCCACTGTGTGCAGGTCTGGTCACCACATTATAGGAAGGATGTGATTGCACTGGAGGGGTGCGGAGGAGATTCACCAGGATGCTGCCTGGGATGGAGCGTTTCAGTTATGAAGAGAGGTTGGATAGGTTTGGGTTGTTTTGGTTGGAGCAGAGAAGACTGAGGGGTGATCTAATCGAGGTGTACAGGAGTATGAGGGACACGGACAGAGTGGATAAGGAGCAGCTGTTCCCCTTAGTTGAAGGGTCAGTCACAAGGGGGACACAGGGTTTAAGGGGAGGTTTTGGGGGAATGTGAGGAAAAGCTTCTTACCCAGAGGGTGGTGAGGGTCTGCATTGCGCTGCCTGAGGGGCTGGTGGAGGTGGGATGCCTCACATCCTTTAAAAAGTACCTGGATGAGCACTTTAGCACATCACCACATTCAGGGCTACAGGTCAAGTGCTGGTAAATGGGATTAGGTGGGTGGTCAAGAGTTCTGAATGTGTTGGCACAGTGGGGTTAGCGCCGCTGCCTCTCAGCGCCAGGGATCCGGGTTCGATTCCCGGCTCGGGTCACTGTCTGTGTGGAGTCTGCACATTCTCCCCGTGTCTGCGTGGGTTTCCTCTGGGTGCTCCGGTTTCCTCCCACACTCCCAAAGATGTGCGGGTTGGGGGGAGGGGGGGGATTGTGGGAGGGGAAACTCTTGAGGGAACCACGTACCGACCACAATGAGCTGTGCGCTGGCCATCACGGTGTCCAGCTCCGTCCTGCCGACACACGTGTACCTCCCCTCGTCCTCGTAGCCGGTGCTCTTGATCTTCAGCTCACCGTCCAGTATCCGGTACCTGCTCGGAGATCAGAACCATCAAGGCGAGGAGAGCGGAGCGCAAGACCACCACCCCCTCCCCTCTGCCCTCACCCGATCCCCTCACACACACACACACACCCGCCAGCCCACGCAGAGTGTGGAAGGTCTCGATGGAGAAAGAATGACGGCAACAATCATTTGGCAACCATTAGGAGGATAGTCCTTCCTACCTGGGGGGTGTGGAGGCTTTGGAGAGGGTACAGAAAAGATTTACCAGGATGTTGCCCTGGTATGGAGGGCATTAGCTATGAGGAGAGGTTGGAGAAACTTGGTTTGTTCTCACTGGAGGTTGAGGGGAGACCTGATAGAAGTCTACAAGATTATGAGGGACAGAGTGGAGAGTCAGAAGCTTTTCCCCAGGGTGGAAGAGTCAATGACTAGGGGGGGCAGGGGTTTAAGGTGCGAGGGACAAGGTTTAAATGAGGTGTACGAGGCAGATTTTTTTACACAGAGGGGGGTGGGTACCTGGAACTCGCTGCCGGGGGAGGGAGTGGAAGCGGATACGATAGCAACTTAAGGAGCATCTGGACAAATCCATGAATAGGATGGGAATAGAGGGATATGGTCCCTGGAAGGGGAGGGGGTTTTAGTTCAGTCGGGGCAGCATGGTCAGTGCAGGCTTGGAGGGGCCGAAGGGCCTGTCCCTGTGCTGGAATTTTCTTTGTTCTTTGGCGATAGTTGATATAAAATGGCTTTTCTGGCTGAGAGTGAAGCATGCTGGGATTTTTGTCAACTTCTAATTAAAGCCAGATGCAGGGGCGTGGAGTTATTCCCAGTCAGGGATCTGTTCCGGTATCGGTGACCCAAATATGGGGAGTTGTTTACTTCCAAGCAGACTCTGTGGCATCGGATTTTATCAGAGTTACGTGAGAGACACGTCATCTGAAGTGGGCGCAATGGTGTCGTTCGCAAATAATTTCATTGGCTGCTCGAGCCACCTGACCGGTTTCTGGTTACACAGTTGGCTGGATGATGACAGAGAACCTTCCCGGAAACAGGTGAGGAATTTGTAGATCAAAGATATCACAGCCCTTCATTTTTACAGTGACAACACTACAGAGTCACAAGAAGTGTGCCCTGAAGGATTCTTCAGAGAAAGAGATAGTCTCGATGTTGAATCTATCTCTCGGTCAAAAGGTTTCTCCTCAGACCCGTGGTACCTAAATAATTAAAATTTGTGGTCAATTACGGTTCATTAACGAGTAGTTTGAGTTGGAAGTATTTAAATAAAGAAATTGTTGGATGAATGAAGAATTGGCTCCCGTTGTCATGTTAACACTGGGATGTTCAGAAGATGTTTAGCTTGATGGAAGAGTAATAAGGAGATACCCAGACATTCCCCCACCACCCCCCCAGTTCTCCCCATGTCCCTTCCCTTACTTGCTATATCGTCTGCCTCATCAATGACCTTCCCGTCTTTCTTCCACTGCAACTCAGCTGGCTTCAGCGAGGGGTCCACCTCCACCACGCAACGGAAGGACACCGGGTACGACCTCTGGACGTGCTGGTCCCTCGGCGTCTCAGTCACCTGGCTGGCATCTGACAACACACCATCAGTTAGGCCAATGTCCTTACCACACACACATTGCTAAAATAGATTGGGATCAGCTGATAGGAGGGGCACAGTGGGTTAGCACCGCCGCCTCACGGCGCCAGGGACCCGGGTTCGATTCCCAGCTTGGGTCACTGTCTGTGTGGAGTCTGCACATTCTCCATGTGTCTGTGTGGGTTTCCTCTGGGTGCTCCGGTTTCCTCCCACAGTCCAGAAGATGTGTAGGTTAGGGTGGATTGGCCATGCTAAATTGTCCCTTAGTGTCCAAAGATGTGTAGGTTAGGGGGATTGGCCATGCTAAATTGTCCCTTAGTGTCCAAAGATGTGTAGGTTAGGTGGATTGGCCATGCTAAATTGTCCCTTAGTGTCCAAAGATGTGTAGGTTAGGGGGATTGGCCATGCTAAATTGTCCCTTAGTGTCCAAAGATGTGTAGGTTAGGTGGGTTGGCCATGCTAAATTGTCCCTTAGTGTCCAAAGATGTGTAGGTTAGGGTGGATTGGCCATGCTAAATTGCCCCTTAGTGTCCAAAGATGTGTAGGTTAGGGTGGATTGGCCATGCTAAATTGTCCCTTAGTGTCCAAAGATGTGTAGGTTAGGGTGGATTGGCCATGCTAAATTGCCCCTTAGTGTCCAAAGATGTGTAGGTTAGGGTGGATTGGCCATGCTAAATTGCCCCTTAGTGTCCAAAGATGTGTAGGTTAGGGTGGATTGGCCATGCTAAATTGTCCCTTAGTGTCCAAAGATGTGTAGGTTAGGGTGGATTGGCCATGGTAAATTGCCCCTCTGTGTGCCCGAACAGGTGCCGGAGTGTGGCAATTAGAGTATTTTCACAGTAGCTTCATTGCAGTGTTAATCTTAGCCTAATTGTGACACTGATAAATAAGCGAACGACCTCTTTATCGGGGTGCTGGTCCTTACTTTTGACAGTCAGAGTAGCTGTAATGCTGTCTTCACCAATCCTGTTGGTGGCATTGCAGGTAAAGATCCCAGCGTCTGCCTTCCGAGCGTCCTCAATGCTCAGGGTCCCGCTGGTGTTGAGGAAATAGCGGGTGTCCTCTAACACTGTCTCCATGTCATCCTTCGCCCTGGAATAACAGGGAAAAGACAGCGACTGACCATAGCCAGAGGCAAACTGCTCCGACCAGAACCCACCCCACCAACCAGCAGGGCCAAGGATATACCCCCACAGGACAGCCGGGGGGGGGGAGAGAGTGCCCGGGGGGGGAGAGGAAGGGGATTGTCTGGGGAATGGAGGGGGGAGTGTTTGGGGGGAGTGTCCAGGTGAAGGAAAGGGGGATCACAGGGAGGAGAGGATCTGGGGAGGAGGGGAGGGTGTGTGTCTGGGGGGGGAGGGGAGTCATGGGGAGGGGGGTGTGTCTGGGGGGGGGGAGGGGAGGGTGGTATTGGGGAGGGGGAGTGTCTGGGGAGGAGGGGAGTCATGGGGAGGAGGGGAGGGTGGTCACGGGGAGGGGCAGTGACGGGGGGCATGGGGAGGGTGGTCACGGGGAGGGGCAGTGACGAGTGGTACCTCCAGCCCCTGAACAGCCCAGTGCGACCTGGTCACGAGATGAACAAATTCAGACAGTGTATTCAGCACGGGGGTGGGGGAGTAAGGGGGGAGGGGGTGGGGGAGTAAGGGGGGAGGGGGTGGGGGAGTAAGGGGGGAGGGGGTGGGGGAGTAAGGGGGGAGGGGGAGTAAGGGGACGGGGGAGTAAGGGGACGGGGGTGGGGAACCTCAGTGTGGAGGCACTGGGCAGCCACAGGGAGAACCCACAGCGTCGCCTACCAGGAGATCTTGGGGGTGGGGGCCCCGAAGGCTTTGCAGTGAAGGTTCGCTGTCTGCTTCTCCACAACGACGTACTCCCTGTCGGGGGGGGTCAGGATCTGAGCCGGTAACTCTGTGAACAGAGAGAGGGGGGGGGAACAAAACATCAGCACAAGGTCGACCCACATCACACTGAACACACACTGCAAACTCACAGAGAGGGGGGGGGCTGTCTGGGGAACTGGACAGGGAGTGACACAGTGTGGGTGGGGGACAGAGACTGACGCAACGTGGGTAGTGGATGGGGGGGTCACGGAGTGACAGTGTGGATGGGGGGGGGGGTCACAGGGAGTGACAGTGTGGGGGGGATGCGGGGGGGGGAGATGCGGGGGAGGGGGAGGGAAGGGATGCGGGGGAGGGGGGGAGAGATGCCGGGGGAAGGTGGGGGGGGTGGGGGGGGGAAGGTGGGGGGGGGTGGGGGGATGCGGTGGGTGGGGGGGGGGGGTGGGGGGATGCGGTGGGGGGTGGGGGGGGGGATGCGGTGGGGGGGGGATGCGGTGGGGGGGGGGGATGCGGTGGGGGGGGGGGATGCGGTGGGGGGGGGGGATGCGGTGGGGGGGGGGGATGCGGTGGGGGGGGGGATGCGGTGGGGGGGGGGATGCGGTGGGGGGGGGGGATGCGGTGGGGGGGGGGGATGCGGTGGGGGGGGGGATGCGGTGGGGGGGGGGGATGCGGTGGGGGGGGGGGGGGGGATGCGGTGGGGGGGGGGGATGCGGTGGGGGGGGGGGATGCGGTGGGGGGGGGGGGATGCGGTGGGGGGGGGGATGCGGTTGGGGGGGGGGGGGGTGGTCACAGAGCTGACTTACCGACTACCTGGACAATGATGTTGGCGAGGAGGGAGCCGTGTTTGTTGTCAGCCTCACACTGATAGACCGCTGTGTCCCCTCGCTGAACATTACTCAGGATTACCGTCCCCCCCTTCTCCTTTCGATTGGGGTTGGGGTCTGTGTCTGTGAGAAAGATTGGTCAGTGAGTGAGGGGCTCAGACAGTCCCAGTCTCCCGTACACAGCATGGCAGCCAGCCTGTACACAGCAAGATCCCACTGGCTCCGACTGACTGCTGTTTGCAGTGTTACTCCCGGAAAGGAATACCGACGGTCGGACACCGGGGAGGTCACTCCCCACCTCACCCCCACCCCCCACCCCCCACCCCCATCCCCGCCACTCCCCCACCACTCCCCCACCCCTCACCCCCACCACTCCCCACCTCACCCCCACCCCCCACCCCTCACCCCCACCCCCGCCACTCCCCACCCCTCACCCTCACCCCCGCCCCCCACCCCCGCCATTCCCCACCCCTCAACCCCCCACCCCCCACCCCTCACCCCCACCACTCCCCCCTCACCCCCGCCACTCCCCACCTCACCCCCGCCCCCCACCCCTCACCCCCACCCCCGCCACTCCCCCACCACTCCCCCCCGCCCCCCACCCCTCACCCCCACCCCCGCCACTCCCCCACCACTCCCCCACCTCACCCCCGCCACTCCCCCACCTCACCCCCGCCACTCCCCCACCCCTCACCCCCGCCACTCCCCCACCCCTCACCCCCCGCCACTCCCCACCTCACCCCACCCCCCACCCCCACCACTCCCCACCTCACCCCCACCCCCACCACGCCCCACCTCACCCCTCACCCCCGCCACTCCCCCCTCACCCCCACCCTCCACCCCTCACCCCCGCCACTCCCCCCCCCGCCACCCCTCACCCCCACCACTCCCCACCTCACCCCTACCCCTCCCCCCCCACCCCCCACCCCCACGCGCTGACCCCCCACCCCGACGCGCTGACCCCCCGCCCCGACATGGAGACCCCTCACTCACCGCTCAGTGGAACCCCGTTGAGTCTCCAGCGGACCTCAGCTTTGGGTTTGGCGTCGATATCACAGTCCAGACGGACACTTTCCCCGGGGCTGTATATCCCATCCTGAGGTTTGTGCACCCAATAGGGGGCAGCTGGGGAGAGACAGGACACAGAGAGTGAGAACAATCGCTACAGATCGAACAAGCAGTGGGTTAACCCTACTACCTCACAGCGCCAGGGACCCAGGTTCGATTCCCGGCTCGGGTTCACTGTCTGTGTGCACATTCTCCCCGTGTCTGCGTGGGTTTCCTCCGGGTGCTTCAGTTTCCTCCCACAGTCTGAGACACGTGCTGGTTAGGGTGTATTGGCCGTGCTAAATTCTCCCTCAGTGTAACCCCAACAGGTACCAGAGTGTGGCAACTAGTGGATATTCACAGTAACTTCAACGCAGTGTTAATGTACGCCTCACTTGTGACAGTAAGAAATTTAAAAACAGCTGGAATGAGGGTTCAGTCCCCTCACAAGGAGCTGGGGGGGGCAAGACCCCCTCAAAGAGAGGGGCTGAACGGCCTCCTCCTGTTCCAATTGTACTATCAGTAATTGGGGAACGGAGGGAGGGGTGCAGAGGGGGTTTGGGGGGAGGGTTGACGAGTGGGTGACGTACCCTCGACAGACACGCTGTAGGTGGTTTCACAATTCCCTCCTGGTTCTTCACAATACACCGATATTCACCATCGTCATCCTCCACCACCTCACTGATCTTCAGAGTCTTGTTGAAGTTATCGTAGCTGACCCGTTCCCATGGGAGATTCCCATCCAGCCTTTCCCAGTGCACACTCGGAGTCGGCCTGTGGGAGAGAGGGAAACGTCACGGAACACGAGAGATCCGGGCCACAGATCCCCTCCTCCCTGCCCAGACTGCAACACCGAAATACACACTCATTCATCCAGGGAGCGCCGCACCGCGGGAGGGTCAGTGCTGAGGGAGCACCGCACTGCGGGAGGGTCAGTGCTGAGGGAGCGCCGCACTGTGGGAGGGTCGGTGCCGAGGGAGTCCCGCACTGTGGGAGGGTCGGTGCCGAGGGAGTCCCGCACTGTGGGAGGGTCAGTGCCGAGGGAGTGCCGCACTGTGGAGGGTCGGTGCCGAGGGAGTCCCGCACTGTGGGAGGGTCGGTGCCGAGGGAGTCCCGCACTGTGGGAGGGTCAGTGCTGAGGGAGCACCATGCTGTGGGAGGGTCAGTGCCGAGGGAGCGCCGCACTGCGGGAGGGTCAGTGCTGAGGGAGCGCCGCACTGTGGGAGGGTCGGTGCCGAGGGAGCCCCGCACTGCGGGAGGGTCAGTGCTGAGGGAGCGCCGCACTGTGGGAGGGTCGGTGCTGAGGGAGCCCCGCACTGTGGGAGGGTCAGTGTTGAGGGAGTCCCGCACTGTGGGAGGGTCAGTGCTGAGGGAGCGCCGCACTGTGGGAGGGTCAGTGCCGAGGGAGAGCCGCACTGCGGGAGGGTCAGTGCTGAGGGAGCCCCGCACTGCGGGAGGGTCAGTGCTGAGGGAGCGCCGCACTGTGGGAGGGTCAGTGCTGAGGGAGCGCCGCACTGTGGGAGGGTCAGTGCCGAGGGAGCACCGCACTGTGGGAGGGTCAGTGCCGAGGGAGAGCCGCACTGCGGGAGGGTCAGTGCTGAGGGAGCGCTGCACTGTGGGAGGGTCAGTGCCGAGGGAGAGCCGCACTGCGGGAGGGTCAGTGCCGAGGGAGAGCCGCACTGTGGGAGGGTCAGTGCCGAGGGAGCGCCGCACTGTGGGAGGGTCAGTGCCGAGGGAGCACCGCACTGTGGGAGGGTCGGTGCCGAGGGAGCGCCGCACTGTGGGAGGGTCAGTGCCGAGGGAGCGCCGCACTGTGGGAGGGTCAGTGCCGAGGGAGCGCTGCACTGTGGGAGGGTCAGTGCCGAGGGAGCGCCGCACTGTGGGAGGGTCAGTGCCGAGGGAGCACCGCACTGTGGGAGGGTCAGTGCTGAGGGAGCGCCGCACTGTGGGAGGGTCAGTGCTGAGGGAGCGCCGCACTGTGGGAGGGTCAGTGCCGAGGGAGCGCTGGAAGGGGGGTGGGGTAGGGGGCAGTTTGGTTGAACTCCTGTCGGTGGGAGAGGGGGTTCGTGCCCGGAGAATCCCGGTTAGGACGGGGATTGAGACTGAGCTGCACTGGGAAATCACTGAGCACATCCTTCCTCTCCAGAGTCTCAGCTTCACTTTACATTCTGGGTTCCTGTTTCTCTGGGAGTGCACAATGCCCCCTGTCCCACCGTTACCCCCTCTCCCCACCCCCCCAACAGATACTCACAGACCCTCCGCGATACACTCCAGGTACAGAGTCTTGCCTCGCAGTGCCAGCTTGGAGCTGCTCTGTCCCGACGGATAGAGGAGTTGCGGCTTACGGTACCTCACAGAGTTAGCTGTGGGACGGGGAGAGAGAGAGAGAGAGAGAGAGAGAGAGAGAGAGACGGGGAGAGAGAATGAGAGAGAGAGAGAGAGAGACGGGGAGAGAGAATGAGAGAGAGAGAGAGAGACGGGGAGAGAGAATGAGAGAGAGAGAGAGAGAGACGGGGAGAGAGAATGAGAGAGAGAGAGAGAGACGGGGAGAGAGAATGAGAGAGAGAGAGAGAGAGACGGGGAGAGAGAATGAGAGAGAGAGAGAGAGATGGGGAGAGAGAATGAGAGAGAGAGAGAGAGAGAGACGGGGAGAGAGAATGAGAGAGAGAGACGGGGAGAGGGCCAGAGATAGACAGAGAGACAGGGCAGAGACAGATACAGACAAAAATAGAGAGGCAGAGATAGAGAGACAGGGACAGAGAGACAAAAAGAGACAGAGAGAGAGAGACAGAGAGAGAGAGACAGAGAGAGAGAGACAGAGAGAGAGAGACAGAGGAACAGAGACAGACAGACAAACAGAGACAGACAGACAGAGAGTTAGAGAGAGAGAGAGAGAAATAGAGAGGGGGAGAGAACAGAAGGCAGTCAGGCTGAGATGTTGCAGTGCTCAGGACCACAGCACAGAGGGCGACAGACTCCAGGGGAACACTCCCTGATTTACTCAGACTGTGAGCCCAGCTGATGTCAGTGTTTAATAGTAAAAAGTCTGACAACACCAGGTTTTAGTCCAACCTATTTATTTGATAATATTATTTATTTATTTATTTGAGTCTATTATCAAATAAATAGGTTGGACTAAAACCTGGTGTTGTCAGACTTTTTACTGTGTTTACGCCAGTCCAACGCCGGCATTCCCACATCAGTGTTTAATAGAACAGGGGGTGGGCGAGGAGATAACAGGTGAGAAACAGTTCCTGCAAACAGGTCACTTCCAAGGAGTGTCTTGGAGGAGGAGAGACAGAGTTTCAGCAGAGAGTTTAACCGAGTCTGTACTGTACAGCAGGGTATCAGACAGGCCAGCCTGGGTTACCCAGCACCCCCCCCGGGGAAGGCAGAATGGACAGACCCGACCATAACCCCCCCCCCCCCCCAACCCAGAGAGCCGCGGGTTCGATCCCCCCACTCTGCAGGAGCCGGAGAGTGGACGGCAGCACTGGAATTGGCCTCAGTGTCACCAATCCAGGGGACACGGCGTCGCTGACTGACCGAGTATCCACTGCCCATTCCTAACTGCCCCTCGTACCGAGTGTCTCGATCGGGATCTATCAGAGGGACAGAATCCTACAGTGCAGGAGGAGGCCATTCAGCCCATCGAGTCTGCACCGACCACAATCCCATTCAGGCCCTATCCCCCTTAACACCACGTATTTACCCTGCTAGTCCCCCTGACACATAGGGACAATTTAACATGGCCAATCCCCACCATGCTAAAATGGGGCGGGGGGGGGAAAGAAGTTTGGGATGAAGCGTCTCAGGAATAAGTGGGGGGGGCGCGTTGCTATCTTGGACTGGGATGAGGAAAGATTTTGATACTTGGGCTGACGTGCATCTCCGGAATACTCCAGCTCCCCTCACACGTCCCACGTCACGCAGGACGCGCACTCCCCTCCCAACGCAGAGAAGGGGAAAAGGTGTGGAATTCACTTCCAAAGAAGGCAGTTTGGGCCAAAATGATTGCAAGAAGGAATTAGATATCGGTCTTGGGGCTAAAGGGATAATGGGTGGGGAGGGGGGGTCAGGATCTTGAATATGATGATCAGCCATGATGAAAATGAATGGGGGAGCAGGCTGGAAGAGCTGGGTGGCCTCCTTATGCTGCTACTTTGATACTCACAGGTAGTGACTTGCAGGGCAATGGGTTCCTTCTGGATGATGGTCCTTGTTTCGCGAATCTGGGCGTAGCAGGTGTAGTCCTCTAAGCTGTCCTGCACCAGGAGATTGGAGAAGTACAGGTTCCCGTCCCGTCCCTTCGACACACGCTCGCTCATCTGGATGTTAAAGAGATCTGTGGGGCGAGACAGGGAAATCAGGCCCATTCGCATTCCGCTTTCTGTCCCGGTGAAGTGTGCTTGAGGGAGAGGGCGAGGGATGGAGGGAGCGAGGGATGGAGGGAGCGAGGGATGGAGGGAGCGAGGGATGGAGGGAGCGAGGGATGGAGGGAGCGAGGGATGGAGGGAGCGATGAGGGAGCAAGGGGGCAGTCAGTTAGGGGTCATGTCGAGGGGGGTCACTCACTGCTCGTCATCCAGATGATCATGGAGGAAGCCATGCTCCGGGGGGGGTTACAACGCAACACCAAAGATTCTCCAGCTTCCTTGACAAACTTACGGACGGTCTCCTTCGGCCACTTGGGAGTGCCTGAGAGAGACCGAGAACAGATTAAACACAGCTTTGGGCATCTGTATCTGTACTGATGTTAATCCAGCTCCCTCACACTGTCACTCAGTAACCCCTCCCCCCAGCACCCTGTGTTACTGACTGTATCTGTACTGATGTTAATCCAGCTCCCTCACACTGTCACTCAGTAACCCCTCTCTCCCCCCAGCACCCTGTGTTACTGACTGTATCTGTACTGATGTTAATCCAGCTCCCTCACACTGTCACTCAGTAACCCCTCTCTCCCCCAGCACCCTGTGTTACTGACTGTATCTGTACTGATGTTAATCCAGCTCCCTCACACTGTCACTCAGTAACCCCTCTGTCCCCAGCACCCTGTGTTACTGACTGTATCTGTACTGATGTTAATCCAGCTCCCTCACACTGTCACTCAGTAACCCCTCTCTCCCCCCAGCACCCTGTGTTACTGACTGTATCTGTACTGATGTTAATCCAGCTCCCTCACACTGTCACTCAGTAACCCCTCTCTCCCCCCAGCACCCTGTGTTACTGACTGTATCTGTACTGATGTTAATCCAGCTCCCTCACACTGTCACTCAGTAACCCCTCTCTCCCCCAGCACCCTGTGTTACTGACTGTATCTGTACTGATGTTAATCCAGCTCCCTCACACTGTCACTCAGTAACCCCTCTGTCCCCAGCACCCTGTGTTACTGACTGTATCTGTACTGATGTTAATCCAGCTCCCTCACACTGTCACTCAGTAACCCCTCTCTCCCCCCAGCACCCTGTGTTACTGACTGTATCTGTACTGATGTTAATCCAGCTCCCTCACACTGTCACTCAGTAACCCCTCTCCCCCCCAGCACCCTGTGTTACTGACTGTATCTGTACTGATGTTAATCCAGCTCCCTCACACTGTCACTCAGTAACCCCTCTCTCCCCCGCAGCACCCTGTGTTACTGACTGTATCTGTACTGATGTTAATCCAGCTCCCTCACACTGTCACTCAGTAACCCCTCTCTCCCCCCAGCACCCTGTGTTACTGACTGTATCTGTACTGATGTTAATCCAGCTCCCTCACACTGTCACTCAGTAACCCCTCTCTCCCCAGCACCCTGTGTTACTGACTGTATCTGTACTGATGTTAATCCAGCTCCCTCACACTGTCACTCAGTAACCCCTCTCTCCCCCGCAGCACCCTGTGTTACTGACTGTATCTGTACTGATGTTAATCCAGCTCCCTCACACTGTCACTCAGTAACCCCTCTCTCCCCCCAGCACCCTGTGTTACTGACTGTATCTGTACTGATGTTAATCCAGCTCCCTCACACTGTCACTCAGTAACCCCTCTCCCCCCAGCACCCTGTGTTACTGACTGTATCTGTACTGATGTTAATCCAGCTCCCTCACACTGTCACTCAGTAACCCCTCTCTCCCCCAGCACCCTGTGTTACTGACTGTATCTGTACTGATGTTAATCCAGCTCCCTCACACTGTCACTCAGTAACCCCTCTGTCCCCAGCACCCTGTGTTACTGACTGTATCTGTACTGATGTTAATCCAGCTCCCTCACACTGTCACTCAGTAACCCCTCTCTCCCCCCAGCACCCTGTGTTACTGACTGTATCTGTACTGATGTTAATCCAGCTCCCTCACACTGTCACTCAGTAACCCCTCTCCCCCCCAGCACCCTGTGTTACTGACTGTATCTGTACTGATGTTAATCCAGCTCCCTCACACTGTCACTCAGTAACCCCTCTCTCCCCCGCAGCACCCTGTGTTACTGACTGTATCTGTACTGATGTTAATCCAGCTCCCTCACACTGTCACTCAGTAACCCCTCTCTCCCCCCAGCACCCTGTGTTACTGACTGTATCTGTACTGATGTTAATCCAGCTCCCTCACACTGTCACTCAGTAACCCCTCTCTCCCCAGCACCCTGTGTTACTGACTGTATCTGTACTGATGTTAATCCAGCTCCCTCACACTGTCACTCAGTAACCCCTCTCTCCCCCGCAGCACCCTGTGTTACTGACTGTATCTGTACTGATGTTAATCCAGCTCCCTCACACTGTCACTCAGTAACCCCTCTCTCCCCCCAGCACCCTGTGTTACTGACTGTATCTATACTGATGTTAATCCAGCTCCCTCACACTGTCACTCAGTAACCCCTCTCCCCCCAGCACCCTGTGTTACTGACTGTATCTGTACTGATGTTAATCCAGCTCCCTCACACTGTCACTCAGTAACCCCTCTCCCCCCAGCACCCTGTGTTACTGACTGTATCTGTACTGATGTTAATCCAGCTCCCTCACACTGTCACTCAGTAACCCCTCTCCCCCCAGCACCCTGTGTTACTGACTGTATCTGTACTGATGTTAATCCAGCTCCCTCACACTGTCACTCAGTAACCCCTCTCCCCCCCAGCACCCTGTGTTACTGACTGTATCTGTACTGATGTTAATCCAGCTCCCTCACACTGTCACTCAGTAACCCCTCCCCCCAGCACCCTGTGTTACTGACTGTATCTGTACTGATGTTAATCCAGCTCCCTCACACTGTCACTCAGTAACCCCTCTCTCCCCCCAGCACCCTGTGTTACTGACTGTATCTGTACTGATGTTAATCCAGCTCCCTCACACTGTCACTCAGTAACCCCCATCCCCCCCAGCACCCTGTGTTACTGACTGTATCTGTACTGATGTTAATCCAGCTCCCTCACACTGTCACTCAGTAACCCCTCCCCGCAGCACCCTGTGTTACTGACTGTATCCATGTTTTTCCTGTATTTTCTGGCTGAAACAGAGATTGTGACGGGTTTGGTAAGCAGAAAACAGCGCAGTCAGTGAGAATTGAACTCCCTGAAGGAGCAGGTGCATTCCTGAGAAATAGGAAGCTGTTTTTAACATTGTCGATGTCACTTTCCTAGTGTGTCTCTAACCTAATTACTTCACACAGAGCTAGAACACATTAATGAATGTAAAACACACGCTGTACCTGTCCTGGGAGTGTTTGATGGGGGACAGTGTAGAGGGAGCTTTACTCTGTATCTAACCCCGTGCTGTACCTATCCTGGGAGTGTTTGATGGGGGACAGTGTAGAGGGAGCTTTACTCTGTATCTAACCCCGTGCTGTACCTGTCCTGGGAGTGTTTGATGGGGGACAGTGTAGAGGGAGCTTTACTCTGTATCTAACCCCGTGCTGTACCTGTCCTGGGAGTGTTTGATGGGGGGACAGTGTAGAGGGAGCTTTACTCTGTATCTAACCCCGTGCTGTACCTGTCCTGGGAGTGTTTGATAGGGACAGTGTAGAGGGAGCTTTACTCTGTATCTAACCCCGTGCTGTACCTGTCCTGGGAGTGTTTGATGGGGACAGTGTAGAGGGAGCTTTACTCTGTATCTAACCCTGTACTGTCCCTGTCCTGGGAGTGTTTGATGGGGACAGTGTAGAGGGAGCTTTACTCTGTATCTAACCCCGTGCTGTACCTGTCCTGGGAGTGTTTGATGGGGACAGTGTAGAGGGAGCTTTACTCTGTATCTAACCCCGTGCTGTACCTGTCCTGGGAGTGTTTGATGGGGGACAGTGTAGAGGGAGCTTTACTCTGTATCTAACCCCGTGCTGTACCTGTCCTGGGAGTGTTTGATGGGGGACAGTGTAGAGGGAGCTTTACTCTGTATCTAACCCCGTTGCTGGGTGCGAGGTGAACTGAGACTCACTCTCTGTGATGAGGTGAATGTTGGTGGTAATCGCTGTGCCGTACACATTGCTGGCGTAACATCGGTAAGTTCCCCGGTAACCGCGGATGGAGACACCGTTGCCCGTGGTGACAAACAGTATGGTGCCCGAGGTCTGGTTCATGGTGGCCCGTGGGTCCAGCGATGGATCGTAAACCACACCATCTTTGGTCCACCGATATCTGCGGAGTGGAAGAGAGAGGAAGCAGTTCTCTCGCTGGCCCGCGTCCCCGCTAAACCCTCAGCACCGTGAGCTGAGAGAGCCTCGCTGATTCCCGCAGTGTTAGTGAGCTGCGCTGCCCCCTCGGATTGCCGCACTGCAGAGGGGACAGCACATGTCCCACCGCCCCCCTCTCCCGGCCTGGGAGAAGCTTCCGCAAGTCTGGACACGCCGATGGGTGCGTAGGGAAGTCACTGTCTCTCTCCCGCTGTCCCAGGCTGAGCGGTTCCCCCGCTCACTGAACTCTACCCAAACACCGAGCGATTTCATAGAACACAACGAGGCCATTCAGCCCATCACGTCTGTGCCGGCATCCCAGGCCCCATCCCCTATTTCCAGGAAACTTTGCTCCATTTGAGAGCGTGACTGGGATTGTATAGAGTCATAGAGAACACGACAGCACAAACAGGCCCTTCGGCCCACACAGTTACGCCGATCCTATCCCTACCTACCAGGCCTATCTATAACCCCCAATCCCATTAAATCCCATGTACTCATCCCAAAGTCTCTTAAAAGACCCCAGCGAGTTCGCCTCCACCACCACCGATGGCAGCCGATTCCACTCACCCACCACCCTCTGAGTCAGAGAGGTTTCCAGCAGGGAAACAGGCCCTTCGGCCCAACTTGTCCATGCTGCCCTTTTTTCTTAAACCCTAAGCTAGTCCCAATTGCCCACGTTTGCCCCATATCCCTCTATACCCATCGTACCCACGTAACTGTCTAAATGCTTTTTAAAAGATAAAATTGTACCTGCCTCTACTACTACCTCTGACAGCTCGTTCCAGACACTCACCACCCTCTGTGTGAAAAAGTTGCCCCTCTAGACCGTTTTGTATCTCTCCCCTCTCACCTTAAACCTATGCCCTTTAGTTTTAGACTCCCCTACCTTTGGGAAAAGATATTGACTATCTAGCTGATCTGTGCCCCTCATTATTTTATAGATCTCTATAAGATCACCCCTCAGCCTCCTACGCTCCAGAGAAAATGTTCCAGTCTATCCAGCCTCTCCTTATAACTCAATCCATCGAGTCCCGGTAGCATCCTAGTAAATCTTTTCTGCACTCTTTCTAGTTTAATAATATCCTTTCTATAATAGGGTGACCAGAACTGTACACAGTATTCCAAGTGTGGCCTTACCAATGTCTTGTACAACTTCAACAAGACGTCCCAACTCCTGTATTCAATGTCCTGACCAATGAAACCAAGCATGCCGAATGCCTTCTTCACCACTCTGTCCACCTGTGACTCCACTTTCAAGGAGCTATGAACCTGTACCCCGAGATCTCTTTGTTCTGTAACTCTCCCCTACCATTAACTGAGTAAGTCCTGCCCTGGTTCAATCTACCAAAATGCATCACCTCGCATTTATCTAAATTAAACTCCATCTGCCATTCGTCAGCCCACTGGCCCAATTGATTAAGATCCTGTTGCAATTGGAGATAACTTTCTTCACTGTCCACAATGCCTCCAATCTTAGTGTCATCTGCAAACTTACTAACCATGCCTCCTATATTCTCATCCAAATCATTAATATAAATGACAAATAACAGTGGACCCAGCACTGATCCCTGAGGCACACCACTGGTCACAGGCCTCCAGTTTGAAAAACAACCCTCTATAACCACTCTCTGCCTTCTGTTAAGAAGCCAATTTTGTATCCATTTAGCTACCTCACCCTGGATCCCTTGCGATTTAACCTTACGCAACAACCTACCGTGTGGTACCTTGTCAAAGGCCTTGCTAAAGTCCAGGTAGACAACATCAACAGCACTGCCCTTGTCTACCTTCTTGGTTACCCCTTCAAAAAACTCAATTAAATTTGTGAGACATGATTTTCCACTCACAAAGCCATGCTGACTGTCCCTAATCAGTCCTGCATCTCTAAATGCCTGTAGATCCTATCTCTCAAAATACCTTCTAACAATTTACCCACCACAGATGTGAGGCTCACTGGCCTGTAGTTCCCAGGCTTTTCCCTTTTTAAACAAAGGTACAACATTTGCCACTCTCCAACCTTCAGGCACCTCACCTGTGACAATCGATGATTCAAATATCTCGGCTAGGGGATCTGCAATTTCCTCCTTAGCCTCCCACAATGTCCTGGGATAAACTTCATCAGGTCCTGGGGATTTATCTACCTTGATGTGCTTTAAGACTTCCAGCACCTCCTTCTCTGTAATATGTACACTCCTCAAGACATCACTATTTATTTCCCCAAGTTCCCAAACATCCATGCTTTTCTCAACAGTAAATATTGATGAGAAATATTTATTTAGGGTCTCACCTATCTCTTGTGGATCCGTACACGGATCCTTAAGAGGCCTTACTCTCTCCCTTGTTACTCTTTTGCCCTTTATGTATTTGTAGAATCTCTTTGGATTCTCCTTTGCCTTATCTGCCAAAACAATTTTGTGTCCCCTTTTTGCCCTCCTGATTTCTCTCTTAACTCTACTCCTACACCTGCTATACTCTTCAAGGGATTCGTTTGATCCCAGCTACCTATGCACATCATGTGCCTCTTTCTTTCTCTTGGCCAGGGCCTCAATATCCGTGTGAGTGAGAGTGAGAGTGAGAGTGTGAGTGTGAGTGTGAGTGTGAGTGTGAGTGTGAGAGTGAGAGTGAGAGTGAGAGTGAGAGTGAGAGTGTGAGTGTGAGAGTGAGAGTGAGAGAGTGAGAGAGTGAGTGTGAGAGTGTGAGAGTGTGAGAGTGTGAGAGTGAGAGAGTGAGAGTGAGAGTGAGAGTGAGTGTGAGAGTGTGAGAGTGAGTGTGAGAGTGAGAGAGTGAGTGTATAAATGTGTGGGTTGGGGAGGGGGTGCAGTAACTAGCCCCAGAATGCTTGTTCACTGGCTGATAGACTGGGTGTGGTCCTGAGAACCCCCGCAGTGTGAGAGTGAGATCCCACAGCCAGTGACTCCGCACTCAGGGTAACGTCGGGCTGGGAGAGGAGACAGTCAAGGAGAGCTCCGCAGTGAGATATTTCCAGTCAGCAGCCTTTAGGGGAAGTGTTTTGTATTATTGGAGAGGTTTGGAGTGGAGTGAGTGAGGTATTTGGTGATAAGGATGATTGTAAATCCGCAGTGTCAGTAATTGCCCTGCATTAGTGAAATTACTGCAGCACAGTTAGCAGAGAAATTCATTTAGAAAATGAGCAGAGATGCCATGAATTGATGGATCTGGGATGGATGGTGTCTGACTGTGTGAAGGCTCGGATTGTCTGAGAGAGCGATTTACAGCCCTCCCCGTGTGTGTGTCTGATCCTTTCCCAATCTCCTGGGAACATTTCTATCAGCTCAACCCTTCACCTCACTCTCTCCAACAAAGCAGCCAGCTCAAGGTGACCCAGCCGAGGCCCCGAGTGTTCACCAGCTACACCGAGACACAGTTCGCATCCTTCCCGAGATAACGCCAGCCCCCGCCCCAGTGTACACACTGCATGTACCAGCCCCCGCCCCAGTGTACACACTGCATGTACCAGCCCCCGCCCCAGTGTACACACTGCATGTACCAGCCCCCGCCCCAGTGTACACACTGCATGTACCAGCCCCCGCCCCAGTGTACACACTGCATGTACCAGCCCCTGTCCCAGTGTACACGCATGTACCAGCCCCCGCCCCAGTGTACACACTGCATGTTCCAGCCCCTGTCCCAGTGTACACTCATGTACCAGCCCCCGCCCCAGTGTACACACTGCATGTTCCAGCCCCTGTCCCAGTGTACACGCATGTACCAGCCCCCGCCCCAGTGTACACACTGCATGTACCAGCCCCTGTCCCAGTGTACACGCATGTACCAGCCCCCGCCCCAGTGTACACACTGCATGTACCAGCCCCTGTCCCAGTGTACACGCATGTACCAGCCCCCGCCCCAGTGTACACACTGCATGTTCCAGCCCCTGTCCCAGTGTACACGCATGTACCAGCCCCCGCCCCAGTGTACACACTGCATGTACCAGCCCCCGCCCCAGTGTACACACTGCATGTTCCAGCCCCCGCCCCAGTGTACACACATGTACCAGCCCCCGCCCCAGTGTACACACATGTACCAGCCCCCGCCCCAGTGTACACACATGTACCAGCCCCCGCCCCAGTGTACACACTGCATGTACCAGCCCCCGCCCCAGTGTACACACTGCATGTACCAGCCCCGTCCCAGTGTACACACTGCATGTACCAGCCCCGTCCCAGTGTACAAAGAACAGAGAACAAAGAACAGTGCAGCACAGGGACAGGCCCTTCAGCCCCTCGAAGCCCACGCTGATCATGCTATCCTATCTCGACCAACCATCTGTATCCCTCTATTCCCCACCTGTTCATGTGTCTATCCAGGTAAGTCTGTATTTGCCTCAACCACCTCACTGTGCAGTGCATTCCAGGCCCCCACCACCCTCTGAGTAAAATACTATCCCCACACATCTCCACTGAACCGTTCCCCCCTTTACCCTGAACTTGAGCCCGTTGTAATTGTCATTCCCGCCCTGGGAAAAAGCTTCCAATTGGTCACCTTATCCGGCAGCTTGCAGCAGAGGGCGCAATTGCGCACGTTCAGAACACACCGTCCTGAATAGAACACACCTGACACCACCTTCCCCCAGCTACAGCCGGCCTCTGCGGCCGATTGAACCACCCCACCCCACCCCACCACGACTGACCTAGCAGGGACCAATCACACACATCCCACACCCGCGCGGATCACGGGTTGCAGAGCGCTAATATTCCCCTCCAAATGGCCCACCCCTTCAGTATCCACTGCCGTCCAACTTAGGCCCAACCACCCCCCCCCCCCCCCAACTCAGGCACATAACCCCTTGGCACTGCCCAGTGTCCAGTGGGCAGGATCAGGGTGACATCTGTCACCTGGCAGTGCCAGGGTGCCCAGTAGAGTACCAGGGGTTGAGAGGCTGGCAATGCCAGGGTGCCCAGTGGGCAGTGCCAGGGTGCCTGGTGGTCAGAGCCAGGGGTTGAGAGGCTGGCAGTGCCAGGGTGACAAGTGGGCCATGCCAGTGTGCCAGGCTGGCACCTGCCAAAGACCACCCCCACCCCCTGACCCTGGACGATTGCATTGTGGGCTCAATTGTAATATCTAAATTCTATTTTCAACGGAACTTAAATATCGAGGCAAGCCTCGCACCCTTTGAGAGGGAGGCTGACTGTGCCGGCGAACCGGTGCCCGTAGGTTCGAGAGAGGCGAGAAATCGGGCGCGAACCCCAACCCCTTCTCTCGTGGTCTTACCGATTTTCCCTGCCCATTGGCCAGTGGGGGGTGGGGGGGGGGGGGGGTGGTGGGAGTGAGAGGGTAAAACCACCCCCTCCGTGTACCAGTCCCTCATTTCTCGGGGATACTTACTCAGGCGCGGGCACTCCTGTGGCCTCACATTTCAGGACAATGTCATCAGTCGGAAAGACCGTGTAGTTCTCGGGAGCTTGTTCAGTGATCACCGGGGGCTGCTGCCCTGAAAGGGGGAGAAAGTGAATCGGTGAGTTCGGCGGATTAGCGAACCTCAGCGCGCGCGGGAAGAGTGATCAGAACCAACAAACACTGAGCGAATTAAATCAACCCCAAATTAAAACCAGGGGGAAGGGGGCCCCCCGCGGGACAGGGGCACCGGGGGGAAGGGGGCCCCGCGGGACAGGGACACGGAGATCTGGGAATAACCGGGATTGGATAGCCATTCCAAATCCCTTCTCTGTCTGCGAGTGGACGAAGACACCGGCCAATTGAATGAACAGAAACACATCAGCGAGGGTGGGTGGGGGGGAGGGGGACAAAATCAGGCGAGAGACCCCCCCCCACCCCCCCAGGAGATGGGAATGCAGCAGTTTCGCTCCCGAGGTAGGGGGAAGGACACAGAACGAGGGAACGCTGAGACTGGAATCACTTACACTCTTCCTGCAGTTTATCTGCAACGTCCGGAGAGGGAGAGCGGAGAGAGAGAGAGGCAAAACACAAAGTCACTACACAGTTACAGTAATACAGCGTTATCACACACAGAGACACAGACAGACGGACACAGAGACAGACGGACACAGAGACAGACGGACACAGAGACAGAGAGGCCCTTCAGCCCTCTGCGTCTGTCACCCAAATGTTCACAGTGCAGGATGAGGCCATTCAGCCCATCGAGCCTGCACCAACCACAATCCCACCCAGACCCCATTCCCATAACCCCACGTATTTACCCTGCTAAACCCCCTCACACTCAGGGTGGCCAATCCACCCGAACCCGTGCATCGTTCAGACTGTGGGAGGAAAACGGGGGAACGCCCAGAAGAAACCCACGCAGACACGGGGAGAACATGCAAACTCCACTCAGACAGTAACACAAGCCGGGACTCGAATCGAAGAGGATTTGGGTCCCTGGCGCTGTGAGGCAGCAGTGTTAGTCACTACACCACGGTGCCATCCCCCTCTCCGAATCCCACATCCCAGCACTTGTCCCATATCCATGTCTGCCTTGGCACTGAATGTGCACATCTAAATATTTCACTATTCTGGGGGTCTCTGCCTCCAGCACCCTCTCAGACAGCGAGTTCCAGACCCCCAGCACCCTCTGGGTAAAAAAGATTCTTTCCTCACAATCTCCTAACCCTCCTGTCCCTTTACCTTAAATTAATTCTCCCAGTCACTGACCTCTTCACCAAGGGGAGAAGTTTCTTCCTGTCTACTCTACACCCTTTATAATCTTAAACATCTCACTCACGTCCCTGGTCTACGGGGGTCCAAGGAAATTTGACATGTCCACTACGACTCTCACCAACTTTTACAGATGCCCCATAGAAAGCATTCTTTCTGGTTGTATCACAGCTCGGTCTGGGCTCCTGCTCTGCCCAAGACCACAAGGAACTACAAAAGGGTGGTGAATGTAGCCCCCAATCCATCACACAAACCAGCCTCCCATCCATTGACTCTGTCTACACTTCCCGCTGCCTCGGGGAAAAGCAGCCGGTATAATTAAGGACCCCACACACCCCGGACATTCTCTCTTCCACCTTCTTCTGTTGGGAAAAAGATACAAAAGTCTGAGGTCCCGTACTGACCGAATGTGCAGTTGATACAAAGTTGGGTGGGAGGGTGAGCTGTGAGGAGGATACAGAGATGTTTCAGTGTGATTTGGACGGGCTGAGTGTGTGGAATCTGCATGGCAGATGCAGTATAATGTGGGTAAATGTGAGGTTATCCACTTTGGGAGCAATAATAGGAAGACAGATTATTATTTGAATGGGTGTAAATTGAGAGAGGCGGATACTCAGCAAGACCTTGGAGTCCTCGTGTATCAGTCGGTGAAAGTAAGCGTGCAGGTACAGCAGGCAGTAAAGAAGGGAAATGGTATGTTAGCCTTCATAGCGAGAGGATTGGAGTACAGGGATAGGGATGTTTTACTGCAATTGTACAGAGCCTTGGTGAGGCCACACCTGGAGTATTGTGTACAGTTTTGGTCTCCTTATCTGAGGAAGGATGTCCTTGCTATAGAGGGAGCGCAGTGAAGGTTTACCAGGCTGATTCCTGGGATGGCAGGTCTGTCATATGAGGAGAGACTGAGTGGGTTAGGATTATATTCACTGGAGTTTAGAAGAGTGAGAGGGGATCTGATAGAAACTTATAAAATTCTAACAGGGTTAGACAGGGTAGATTCAGAAAGAATGTTCCCGATGGTGGGGGGAGTCCAGAACTAGGGGTCAGAGTTTGAGGATAAGGGGGAAACCTTTTAGAACTGAGGTGGGGAGAAATTTCTTCACCCAGAGGGTGGGGAATGTGTGGAATTCACTCCCACAGAAAGTAGTTGAGGCCAAAACGTTGTGTGATTTCAGGAAGAAATTAGATATCACTCTTGGGCTAAAGGGATTGAGGGATATGGGGGGGGGGGATCAGGATATTGAATTTGATGATCAGCCAGGATCAAAACGAATGGGGGAGCAGCTCGAAGGGCCGAATGGCCTCCTCTTGCTTCTAGTTTCGATGTTTATATTAACCGACTCAGGAACAGCTTCTTCCC